>NC_134498.1:46884835-47071024 GCF_040206685.1 Ascaphus truei
CGTGAAACTGGCGCCATGTTTGTTCACAAAGCGCACTGGATTTATCTACCCAACCAAAACACCCATGAAAGCAGAGGTCATTTTTTTTCAATCAATTTGGCACTGTTTTTGCACTAATATTATACTGTAGTAAATAGTCCCCTAAATGTACACACTGTGAAGGTTTAAGAATTGAAATAATCCCAAGCAAGGAGAACAAGCCTTCACTGCATGTTACAAGAGGCCCTGAAAATAGCACATGCCAAAGGAACCTGTGTGAGACATAAGTCATTGATGTGTGTGTGTGATGGGATGGAGCACATTTGGAAGAAACAAGACTATCTTGCAAGGGAGCCTTCCACGGTACATCAAAGGAAAGGGTGGGACCAGCGCTTCATGCCTACGCGAATTCAGAAGCTTCAGACAGCTGAAAGAAGTAGGGAGAGATGCATGCTGGGTATTACCCGAGTTCAGACGCTTGAGACAGTTCAAAGAAGTATGGAGAGATGCATGCTGGGTCTTACCCGAAGTGACAGGACAAAAGAGTAAATAGGTTAGGAAGCAAACAAAGGTCCTGAGACATTAGGACACGGGTGAATAAATTAAAATGGCGATGAGATGGACATATCGCAAGAAGAAATGACCATAGTTGGACAAAGAGGGAACTCAACTGGATTCTAACATATCAAAAGACGAAGAAGATGAGCACAAGTAAGATGGGAGGATGAAATCAGAAAATGTGTTGGAGCAATGTGGAGAAGATAACCACAATACCTGGAACGCCAGCTGTTCCTCTGCTTCACTCTGTCGGCCCGCCGACGCCGCGTACCATCATCTCCCCCTGCCTGCCTCTATCTAGGGGATAGCGAGCGAGGGCCCCAAAGATATAGCTTCGTCCCTGGCTAAAGATGAATATCTAAATATATATAATATACAGTAAAAAAATGTTTACCATACCATAGGGCCCGTCATAGGCTTTGTGGGGCCCAAGGTGGCGTACTGAGAGCAGCCCCCCCCCCTGTAAATAAAAAATAAGACTTACCTAGACATCATGGCGTCATGTAATGTCACATTGCCATGGCGCCGCGGTCCCTCTTCCAGTTCCCCCCATCTGGTCCTGTGAAAGTTGGACCCGGCGCAGACAGGAGGGAGAGGAGGGAGCGTGGTGCCCCCGGAGGGGCAGGCCCAAAGTGGCTGCCTTGCTTGCCTCGCCCTCAGTTTGCAGTGAGAGATGTTGACAATGTCTACCTTAGGTTTCCTGGGAAAAGGCAAAACAGAAATGTAAAACATTCCCTCTCTACAAATGACAGTTCTGTTTACTGCTCCCTGCCATGTTACAGCGCTAATCTTTTGTTGAGATTTAATGATGCAACTTGTTATCTTTAAAGCAACAATGAAATCCAGGGGGCCCCCAGCAAAATAAACAAAATGGTCACTTCTAAGTAAATAAATCCGAAATACTAATGTCATTGTAACATGCTGGGCTTGGAACACTTATTTATTGCATCTGCTCATTTCATTGACATCACTGATTGGATCACCAGCATGGATTGACATCATTGGAACACCAGCATGGATTGACATCATTGGAACACCAGCATGGATTGACATCATTGGAACACCAGCATGGATTGACATCATTGGAACACCAGCATGGATTGACATCATTGGAACACCAGCATGGCCATGAGCATGATTGGATCACCAGCATGGATGGACATCATTGAATCACCAGCATGGATGGACATCATTGGATCACCAGCATGGATGGACATCATTGGATCACCAGCATGGCCATGAGCATGATTGGATCACCAGCATGGATGGACATCATTGAATCACCAGCATGGATGGACATCATTGGGCCACCAGCATGGCCATGAGCATGATTGGATCACCAGCATGGATGGACATCATTGGACCACCAGCATGGCCATGAGCATGATTGGATCACCAGAATGGATGGACATCATTGGGTCACCAGAATGGATGGACATCATTGTATCACCAGCATGGATGTTTGACACACAATAACTTAGGAGCTTGGGTTTCTGGAAGTTACTTGATATTAGCAGCCCAAATTGCCAAATTAAGTTGGATCTCAAACGTGCAGTAATGTTTCCTGCCTATATTGACCAAAATACATTACAGGAGGACTGTGCAGTCATCCTTATCAAAAGTGTGAAGCTCTCTTCCTGCAGTTTACAAGATTTCTACTTTAGGAATTGTAGTTTTGAACAAGAAATCGTGTTATAGAGGCAGAGTTTTGGGAAAGCATTCAAGCAATTGACAGATACTGTTCATCTTCACATATTGTCATGGTTTGATAGAATGTAATGAACGTCACTGAACATAATCAAAATAGACATGCTCTGTTTTAGGTAAACATGCTGTTCTTCTGGTAACTTCGTATTCTGATAACATTCCCTGCTTTTACTTCCAAAATTGCTTTCACTTGCCTCATTTATTTTCAGCTATGTTGTTAGCTTTATGGTAATGAACTGATATACTGCCAAGATCAATCAGCTAGTTCAGTAATGTTTAACTTGTGTAATGTTCTCAATCAAACTCTGCTCTTGTAGGTCAGATGCCTGTTTAGTGTATACATATAATAAGTATAAATACACCTGCTTCCCTATCAAATGCATATCATAGCTAACACCATACCTGCATGTATATCTCCTTACAGTATGCATCCGTATTGTCTGAGTTAAAACACAGAAAGGATTGTATATTCTCTGATTTATTGTTGTTTGCTCAGGATTAGGCTGTCTAAAATTAGAAGAAAAACAAAATTTAAACAGATTGTAGGAAAGCTGCCACCCAAGTGTTATTCTTAAACATTGTAGCAACTGTAGCAACCACATATGTTGGAAAGGTGACGGCACCTTTAAATAGGTACCCAAAAATGTATCAAAACTCTTAGTATAGAGTAGCGTAGACCAGGGGTAGCCCACTGGTCAGGTTTTCAGGATGTCCCTGCTTCAGCACAGGAGGTGCAGTCTTCGACTGAGCCACCGGTGCTGAAGCAGGGATATCCTGAAAACATGACCTGTTGGTGGCCCTTGAGGACTGGCGTTGGATACCCCTGCAGTAGACAGACGCTATAGGAGTTATTTTGTACAGTCCTATTCCCGTCTTGCTGTATACATTAATCCCAGTCTTCAAACAGACCTGCAGGTGATGATGACAAGGGAAGTCTTTAGTTGTTAAACACGACTTCATATTGAGGCACCTGGGAGTTATAATCTAAACTTTTTATTGGTAGTGCAAACAAGAGCCTGGGAAGTGGAAACTCCGGACACGGTGTTGTGATACTATAGAAAGCGCAGTGTGAAGCGGGCAGCGCATTAATAAATCCCACATGCTGTTTGATTTGCATCTGGAAATCGTTTGGAAGAGATCCCCGGGGGCTGAAGGCGAGGAGGCCTGAGTAACGTTTAAACAAAATCCGGAAATCCTGCGAAGTGCAACAAAATCACCAGTTGTGTTCCCCGCTGATATGTAAGGAGTTGGAAGTTGAGTTTGACAGCTATAAGTAGTTTGGCAGAGGATATTACACTGAGCATCTTACATCCATAAATACATTCTGCGTGACCAATTTTTACATCGGTCCTGACAATTTTTACTCCTTTTTTTTTTTTATGTTAGAAGTAGAATGAGTGACTTTGATATTCTGAATTTCATGTCAATATTTACTTTGCTATGTTCTGTATTGGGAGGGTTTCTACATTAGTGCTGCTCCACTCCAGCCACTGATTGAGCCACTTGTGCTGAAGCTGGGATATCCTTAAAACCTTAAACTCTGGCCAGTTTTGGGGTCCTGAGGTCTGGAGTTGAGCCCCCCTGTATTACATCATACCAGGGCCCTTTTCTTTATTTTGTATTAGCTGAAAGGACGCGGCGCAGGTCGGGAATTCTGTAAAAAAAAAAAAAATTGGTGAGATTTATAAATGGATAATTTGTTTCCATTTCTTAATGAAAAGGAAATGTTTGTATTTTTATTGTAATGCGGTTGGATAAACTTTATTTTTGGCTTTTCCATCAGGCACAAAAACACACCATTTTTTTCCCCCCAGTTCCCACTCTGGAGCATCCAACATAAAGTCACCGATGTGCCACACAGGGGCTTTCTAATTTCAGCCCCGCGACGTTAGGGGACTGTCCTTGGGGTTTATTCATTGACCCGCGACGTTAGGGGACTGTCCTTGGGTTTTATTCATTGACCCGCGACATTAGGGGACTGTCCTTGGGGTTTATTCATTGACCTGCGACGTTAGGGAACTGTCCTTGGGGTTTATTCATTGACCCGCGACATTAGGGGACTGTCCTTGGGGTTTATTCATTGACCCGCGACATTAGGGGACTGTCCTTCGGGTTTATTCATTGACCCGCGACGTTAGGGGACTGTCCTTGGGGTTTATTCATTGACCCGCGACATTAGGGGACTGTGCTTGGGGTTTATTCATTGACCTGCGACGTTAGGGGACTGTCCTTTGGGTTTTTTCATTGACCCGCGACGTTAGGGGACTGTCCTTGGGGTTTATTCATTGACCCGCGACATTAGGGGACTGTCCTTGGGGTTTATTCATTGACCCGCGACGTTAGGGGACTGTCCTTGGGGTTTATTCATTGACCCGCGACGTTAGGGGACTGTCCTTGGGGTTTATTCATTGACCCGCGACGTTAGGGGACTGTCCTTGGGGTTTATTCATTGACCCGCGACATTAGGGGACTGTCCTTGGGGTTTATTCATTGACCCGCGACGTTAGGGGACTGTCCTTGGGGTTTATTCATTGACATTGCAATGGCAAAATCTTCACTGCAAACTGAAGTCGTTTGCGTTTGAAAGGAATGTCAGTAGGGATGAGTGGGATTCTTGGTATGAAAGTCTCGTCCCTAGCAGAGCCTGATAAAATAGTGACTTAGATGACATTAGGCAAACGATTTTTCACTGTTAGCCGAGTCCCATCACATGGTCTTGGAGCGCATACATGTGGCAGAAGCGTGATAGGTGAGCCGATTTTAAGCATCAACTTATGTGGCGTCATCCAAGCTGGAGCGTTCCAGTGACCGAGCTTACGTGGCAGCGTGAGGGTTGTGTGATGGGATCATGTCATGTGATGTCATCTGTGACGGTCTAGGACGTTTGGTTGCAGCCATTCCGCCGCGACCAAATGACCGCCAGTGCATCGCCAGGAGTTACCCCGCCGCCGGGAGACTCAGCTGCCGGCTGCTTACTGGCTAAAGTAAGTGCCTTTACCCTAAAAAAAAACCCTAATATTAACCCCTAATATTAACCCCTAATACTAACACTACTCCCTACCCTAAAAACCCATACCCTAATAACCCTAAGCTCTTACCCTAAAAACCCATACCCTAAGCCTTTACCCTAACCACTTAAACCCATTAAATTAACCCCCTACCCTAACCAGTAAAACTTACCTTAGAAGTGGCTGGCGGCGGAGGTTCCAGCAGCGAATGCAGCCGTGGCCAAATGTCCCATTCCGATTTGTGATGTCATCAGTGATGTCATTTGTAATTTGTATCCAAACGTAGACAAAATACTGCTCCTTGATCTCAGGAACAAGCACGCCAAATTTGGTTACGATATCTTAAGAGGCGTCTAAAGCCAGCGACCAGAGAAACAACTTCCCAAAATATATAGTCGATTATTACTGATATGATTATTTATTCCGTTCATTGGATATTTGGACCTTAAGATTGTTTTCAAAGCAATAAAGCAACACTGGGCTGCAACATAGCACTTGTGTGGCCTTCTCTTGCCAACCTTAGGCTGCGCTGTGCTGTGACTGTGCATGATCCAGGCGTAGGCAGGAGGGTATGTTAGAAATATACGTGTGCTGTGACTGTGTATGATCCAGGCGTAGTCAGGAGGGTATGTTAGAAATATACGTGTGCTGTGACTGTGCATGATTCAGGTGTAGGCAGGAAGGTATGTTAGAAATATACGTGTGCTGTGACTGTGCATGATCCAGGTATAGGCAGGAGGGTATGTTAGAAATATACGTGTGCTGTGACTGTGCATGATCCAGGTATAGGCAGGAGGGTATGTTAGAAATATACGTGTGCTGTGACTGTGTATGATCCAGGCGTAGTCAGGAGGGTATGTTAGAAATATACGTGTGCTGTGACTGTGCATGATCCAGGTATAGGCAGGAGGGTATGTTAGAAATATACGTGTGCTGTGACTGTGCATTATTCAGGTATAGGCAGGAGGGTATGTTAGAAATATACGTGTGCTGTGACTGTGCATGATCCAGGTATAGGCAGGAGGGTATGTTAGAAATATACGTGTGCTGTGACTGTGCTTGATCCAGGTGTAGGCAGGAAGGTATGTTAGAAATATACGTGTGCTGTGACTGTGCATGATCCAGGTATAGGCAGGAGGGTATGTTAGAAATATACGTGTGCTGTGACTGTGCATGATCCAGGTATAGGCAGGAGGGTATGTTAGAAATATACGTGTGCTGTGACTGTGTATGATCCAGGCGTAGTCAGGAGGGTATGTTAGAAATATACGTGTGCTGTGACTGTGCATGATCCAGGTGTAGGCAGGAGGGTATGTTAGAAATATACGTGTGCTGTGACTGTGCATTATTCAGGTATAGGCAGGAGGGTATGTTAGAAATATACGTGTGCTGTGACTGTGCATGATCCAGGTATAGGCAGGAGGGTATGTTAGAAATATACGTGTGCTGTGACTGTGCTTGATCCAGGTGTAGGCAGGAGGGTATGTTAGAAATATACGTGTGCTGTGACTGTGCATGATTCAGGTGTAGGCAGGAGGGTATGTTAGAAATATACGTGTGCTATGACTGTGCATTATTCAGGTATAGGCAGGAGGGTATGTTAGAAATATACGTGTGCTGTGACTGTGCTTGATCCAGGTGTAGGCAGGAGGGTATGTTAGAAATATACGTGTGCTGTGACTGTGCATGATCCAGGTGTAGGCAGGAGGGTATGTTAGAAATATACGTGTGCTGTGACTGTGCATGATTCAGGTGTAGGCAGGAGGGTATGTTAGAAATATACGTGTGCTGTGACTGTGCATTATTCAGGTATAGGCAGGAGGGTATGTTAGAAATATACGTGTGCTGTGACTGTGCATGATCCAGGTGAAGGCAGGAGGGTATGTTAGAAATATACGTGTGCTGTGACTGTGCATGATCCAGGTGTAGGCAGGAGGGTATGTTAGAAATATACGTGTGCTGTGACTGTGCATGATTCAGGTGTAGGCAGGAGGGTATGTTAGAAATATACGTGTGCTGTGACTGTGCATGATCCAGGTGTAGGCAGGAGGGTATGTTAGAAATATACGTGTGCTGTGACTGTGCATGATCCACGTATAGGCAGGAGGGTATGTTAGAAATATACGTGTGCTGTGACTGTGCATGATCCAGGCGTAGGCAGGAGGGTATGTTAGAAATATACGTGTGCTGTGACTGTGCATGATCCACGTATAGGCAGGAGGGTATGTTAGAAATATACGTGTGCTGTGACTGTGCATGATCCAGGCGTAGGCAGGAGGGTATGTTAGAAATATACGTGTGCTGTGACTGTGCATGATCCAGGTGTAGGCAGGAGGGTATGTTAGAAATATACGTGTGCTGTGACTGTGCATGATCCAGGTGTAGGCAGGAGGGTATGTTAGAAATATACGTGTGCTATGACTGTGCATGATCCAGCGATAGGCAGGAGGGTATGTTAGAAATATACGTGTGCTGTGACTGTGCATGATCCAGCGATAGGCAGGAGGGTATGTTAGAAATATACGTGTGCTGTGACTGTGCATGATCCAGGTATAGGCAGGAGGGTATGTTAGAAATATACGTGTGCTGTGACTGTGTATGATCCAGGTGTAGGCAGGAGGGTATGTTAGAAATATACGTGTGCTGTGACTGTGCATGATCCAGGTATAGGCAGGAGGGTATGTTAGAAATATACGTGTGCTGTGACTGTGTATGATCCAGGTGTAGGCAGGAGGGTATGTTAGAAATATACGTGTGCTGTGACTGTGCATGATCCAGGTATAGGCAGGAGGGTATGTTAGAAATATATGTGTGCTGTGACTGTGCATGATTCAGGGACGGACGTGAGCAGGGAGGGAGAGCAGGCAGTGGGGCGCAGGAAGAAAACTTTGCACACCCCTGATATAGAGGTATAGCTGTTATGGCATACAAGGGGGTATGACCTCTCCCCCCAGCTCACCTAAACAACAAACCCTAACCAAGCCGCTGTAGGGAGGGCTTACAGCTGTATTAACCAACAACTAATGTCTGCATTCTTGGTCACTGAGGCTACTATGGGGTTTATGTAATATTTATATAGCTCAGTATATTGACAACATTGATTCCAAGTAAGGGGTCAATAGAAATAGCCCTTAGTTAGCGGCACTCATTGAGTGTTGGGGTTGTACCTGTATATTAATCTAGGGATACAAATATCCCCTCAGTGATTTCAATCACCAAGGTTCACTGAGGGAATATCTGTATCCCTAGATTCATATAAATCTACTACTACACTCCACTAGTGCCGCTAACTAGGGGCTCTTTCTATTGACCCCATACTTGGGATCAATTTTGTCTTTAGGTGCCTCGGTAGAGCGGTAGGTTACATGTTGGATATAACAGGTCAATATATACCTGGCGTCTTTGGGATTGGAGATAAAATAGTGAGAAGGGAAGAAAAAATGCGCGCCCTCGGGGCCTTTTGACGGCGTTTTTCTCGCCTTCGCTATTTTCTTCGATGCTGTTTTTTCCAATGGTTTTTTTTAACAAAGAATTGTCCGCTTCGATGAATACAGAATATGTCCCGTTGAGATAGTCGCCGTATCTTCGCGTCCCCGTAGCATCAACATTGGATGACGAAGGCTTTGGGGCAGGAATTCCCGCAGCGCACAGTGACGCCTGCGTCATTATTAGCACTGTCTAATCAATATTATTTTTCTTAAATGCATGTGATGTAAGTAAATAGTAATTATACCGTCAAAAAGTCGATCCTCGAAATGAGTAAGTGTCCATCCTGAGTCAAGTATAAAGTTCTGCTGCTTTAACATATCATACAACACTTTAATCAGCTGCAATATGTGTTAGATAAGATAGGTGTAAGTAACATCCCCGGGCTAACTCCCAAGGTTAAGCTGACTCTTCTCAACAAACCAGCACGATGGTAAAAATGTTCCTGGGAGAGACACATTCTTTTGAAGCTTGTGATTGACTTAAAATGAATGAGAAGCATTTATCCCCTCGGGAGCAAATCCTTCGAATCCTCCCCGTTCCTGCTGCTGAAGCGGGTTGTCTTTGCTTTGCACCAAGCTGGCTGCAGACGTGAAGTTGGCTCAGGTTGGAATGAAGTCAGGCTCCAAACCACCTGTAATTTGGAGCGCGATTACAGAGATCATCTCAGGATCGCATGCACTTCACTGGTTGCAGGATGGGTGCGGGCAAACGAAACATGACAGGTTATTAAAGGCGGGTGATGTAACATGTTAGCAATCTTCAATTCTTTGCAGTAAATTGCAGCAATAATAAAGAACATTTCTGAGCACAATAGCATCTCATGCAAGTCCCCCAAACCCGCCTTACCCTATAATCACGCATCATACACTTCTTACACAGCAGCCAGGGATTCTGGGAGATGATATGCAAATGAACACTCATCCTATAAAGTGCTAATTTTGCACCAAATTGATAAAACCATCAAGTTAAATGATAAAAACACATTCCGGATTAGTTATATACCAGGTGTGGGCAACTCCAGTCCTTAAGGACCACCAACAAATCAGGGTTTATGGATATCCCTGCTTCAGCACAGGTGGCTCAATCTTTGACTGAGCCACTGATTGAGCCACCTGTGCTGAAGCAGGGATATCCTGTAAACCTGACCTATTGGTGGCCATTGAGGACTGGAGTAGCCCACCCCTGTTATATACTGTACATAGCAAGGTCCAACATGGTCTGATGAAGGTTTTATTCACAATAATCATAATTGATGGCATTGTATAACTAGAGGATTGGGAGCAGACCAAGTTCTGTTAATAGTAGCATTTATTTGCACAACCAATCCCAGAGAAACGTCCAATGGGAGCATGATCGGGGGCAGGGCCATCCACCGTCAGGTCACGTTGCACGTTAAAATGAGCCCGTGTGATGTTGCCTCTACATATGGAGCACTATGTCCCTAATTGAACGTGCTGTGAAGCCGTCCTCAATGGATTGAGTCTTAAATATTCCTCAAGACATCGCCACAGCACATTCGGTGGGGCCCCTGTCTCTTGGATTGGAGCATTAGTCAGGTTTATTCGATTTGACTCTATATCATTTCCCGGTTGAATAAGGACTGTGCAAAAGTTCTCTTTAGCGGTTACTTTTTTTTAAAGGCGCCCGTATGTGTGCGCTGGCAGAGAACACGGTCGGCTTTTTGCGGCGTGTGTTCTTGTGTTGGTAGTGCAAGGAGCCGGTGGGAGCTGGGTTTATAGGTTGTTGGGGGCGTTGGTGAACACATGCTGAGACTGGAGAGGACTGGGGGAACTTGCCCAGTGTCCAAGCTTTATCATGCTGACCACTCGTCACCAGAACCAAACTGGTGGTGCCCAGAGAGAGCACATGGGAGGGGTTATTTAGGCTCAAACAGTTTAACCAGGGGAGCTATTGCAAAACCCAAAACGTAAACCGTATTTTAGGGAAAATAACGCCACTTAGAATGAATCAAACCGTTCTAATTCATACCTTGCTTTAAAGAGGCAATCCATGCTAGCGTTTATTTATTTTTTGCTAATTTTTTTTTTTTTAAACATAGTATTGAAGTTGGGGTCTCTGGAGCTGAACCCCATTAATTTGAGCTCCGGTGATACGCAGAGATCACGTAATGTCGGGGGTTTCAAAGCTCCCGTGCCCTGCGGGCCAATAGGAAGGCGTGACATCATCGGGTGCGGCTTCCTATTGGCCCATGTGACGCGGGAGATTCAAACTTTGCCGACATACCGGCGCCCCCCTTTGGGGGTAAGTATCTCAGGAAGCAGGGGTTCCACAGAGCTAAAATGAATGAAGTTCAGCTCCGGAGACCCCCTGCTTCAAACCTATGCGAAAAAAATAATAATTAGAAAATGCGCATTAATTGCTCATTTTAAGCGCAGTGATAATTTTCCCCCCAATGGAATGAAATATTCCTGCCAACAATTGTGGTTTTTTTTGTTTGTTTTTTTTTACACTGGTCTACATTTTTCAGGCATGTGTATATTACTATTGTTCAGGTGTTTAATTGTAACGCACAGGTATTCCAACAACATTGGATGAAAGCAATAAAAGGACATATTGACGTCAAATGGAGTCTAATTTAGGTTCCCTATAAAGAGGAAGGACTATGCTTGGGACCAGCAGCAAGGGCTGATATGCAGATGTGTTACGTTGCATGAGGAGTGAGCCTCCTTCATTGGAAAATGGACTTTGCCTGCTTATTAAATCAGAATAGGTTTTCATTGAAATCTGATGTGTGTCCTACCTAAGCCAACTCCTCTTTATAACCTTAGTATAGTATTATGAAAAGTGAACGTGACCAAAGCAATCCAGTGACAAAATCAATTGTGCTGAAGAAGCAATGTAGGTATGCCCAGCATGGGATGGGTTAATTTAGTTGTATAAGGTATAAGAAGCAATGTAGGTATGCCCAGCATGGGATGGGTTAATGTAGTTTGATAAGGTAGAAGGCGCAATGTAGGAATGCCCAGCATGGGATGGGTTAATTTAGTTTGATAAGGTATAAGGCGCAATGTAGGAATGCCCAGCATGGGATGGGTTAATTTAGTTGTATAAGGTACAAGGCGCAATGTAGGAATGCCCTGCATAGAATGGGTTAATTTAGTTTGATAAGTATAAGGCGCAATGTAGGAATGCCCAGCATGGGTTAATTTCGTTTGATAAGGTATAAGGCGCAATGCAGGAATGCCCTGCATAGAATGGGTTAATTTAGTTTGATAAGGTATAAGGCGCAATGCAGGAATGCCCAGCATGGGATGGGTTAATTTAGTTGTATAAGGTACAAGGCGCAATGTAGGAATGCCCAGCATAGAATGGGTTAATTTAGTTTGATAAGTATAATGCGCAATGTATGAATGCCCAGCATGGGTTAATTTAGTTTGATAAGGTATAAGGCGCAATGTAGGAATGCCCTGCATAGAATGGGTTAATTTAGTTTGATAAGGTATAAGGCGCAATGTAGGTATGCCCAGCATGGAATGGGTTAATTTAGTTTGATAAGGTATAAGGCGCAATGTAGGAATGCCCAGCATGGGATGGGTTAATTTAGTTTGATAAGGTATAAGGCGCAATGTAGGAATGCCCAGCATGGGATGGGTTAATTTAGTTTGATAAGGTATAAGGCGCAATGTAGGTATGCCCAGCATGGGATGGGTTAATTTAGTTGTATAAGGTACAAGGCGCAATGTAGGAATGCCCAGCATGGGATGGGTTAATTTAGTTTGATAAGGTATAAGGCGCAATGTAGGAATGCCCAGCATGGGATGGGTTAATTTAGTTGTATAAGGTACAAGGCGCAATGTAGGAATGCCCTGCATAGAATGGGTTAATTTAGTTTGATAAGTATAAGGCGCAATGTAGGAATGCCCAGCATGGGTTAATTTAGTTTGATAAGGTATAAGGCGCAATGTAGGAATGCCCTGCATAGAATGGGTTAATTTAGTTTGATAAGGTATAAGGCGCAATGTAGGAATGCCCAGCATGGGATGGGTTAATTTAGTTGTATAAGGTACAAGGCGCAATGTAGGAATGCCCTGCATAGAATGGGTTAATTTAGTTTGATAAGGTATAAGAAGCAATGTAGGAATGGCCAGCATGGGGTGGGTTAATTTGTTTTAGAAGGGATTCACTTCTTTCTATTCCTGTTATGGGATTGTGTGCGGCCCTCTGGGGCATACCACACTTTGTTTAGACATTATTCTGCAATAAGAGGAGTGTGTTTGTTGGCAAACGCTTTAATTAATCTTCTCTGAAAATGCCACGATAAGAAGAAGCTGAAGATATTTTTTTTAAGTACCTATCAGCTGTGGATCCCGTTGTGTTAGGTGTGCCCTCTGGTGTTTACTGGGAGACATTACAGGTACACTACATATTACTGAGAAATGATATCCTGCAAACACAAAACATGAAAAAGTTTTCACTTGAGTTATTTCAATATACGTGTGTATAGAATTACTTTGCTCTCTCTCTCTGCTAAATCTGCTTCCCTCTTGCTGACATCCCTCTCCTGGGTTGCCTTTAAATCCTGTATTACTATGTCCCTGCTCCCCTTTTGCGTTCTGCTCAAGGATGTCTTCTGTTTGCCCCGTTTGTATCTAAAGCCCTGGGGCTTATGCAGAGAGGATAGAGAAGGGAAATAGCACCATATTTTGGAGAAAATACTTCCCAGAGAAGCTTCTCCTGCAGAGAACATGGAGAGATTCATAAAATTCTCCACAGCAGGTTTCTTTACTTTAAAAATTGCCAAACACGTGGAGAGATTGGTAAATTCGCCATGTTAAAATAGGGTGGTATGCAGGTAGCATAGATGCACTGCAACTCGCCATTCTGCCCTATATTATAGTGAGTTCAATCTAGCCAGAAAAACTTGGCAATTTTGAATCTCATCAGAAAAATTAGGTAACGCAGCTTTCTGCATACGACCATAACTTGCTCCAATTCTGTGGCTATTTTCTTGCCGTTTTCACATTAAATAACGTTCCTCTCTGCATAAGGCCCCCTGTCCCACCTATAACTCTCTCACTCACTGCCCCACACTTTGGGAATGTCCCTCCCCTCAATTTCCAACTGGCACCTCTCTCTCCACCCTCAAGGCCTGTAAAGCGCTCTGTATAGGATGATGCTATACAAATAAAGATATATATATAGTGTATATTCACTCTGCTGTGCTTTTTATCCCAATTAAATTCCCATTTAGAAATGACCTTTACTTTTCTTAATCAAGTCCCCCCACTGCCAGGAATCCAGCAATGAAGACTTGCAAAGGAATATCGAGCTCAATTAATTGGGTGGGGCCTCTGGAATAGGACAATATTGTTATTTTTATATAGATAACTTATTACCCTTCCCAAATGAGTACCTCATTTAGGCAGAGAGATCATCTCAGCTAGCACCAGTGGACGTAAGAGGGCAACCGACGGAACGGCCATTCCAAATGCTGCCACGGACCACGGGTTGGCCACGCCTCGTTTAATACATTTTAAATGTATTTTTAATTAGGAACAGCACAAGGACTTTGTTGTTTTTTTAAAGGCATTTTCTATCAGTGACTAGCACCCCACAAAACATGATATATTGTATATTTTCGGGTGGATTAGTTGCGCTCTCTGGAGTTAGGATTGCAGAAGTAAATATGAAACGCTGTTAAATTACTCCTAACCTTTGTCACACACATTACAAGTAGTAGCCACAGCTTTTAAATGCCTGACAGCTTTCACTTTATTGGATTTTACCATAGACTCCTTGCTGCAAAACTCAGGCGCCAAACGGAGCAAGAAACAGCACCAGGGCTACATTTAATAAAACCCCTGTCCCGTTTGTATCTTTCTAATGCTGTATTTTTATTCAGGGGATAAGTTGTAGGGATAATTAATGCAGAACCCATGTGACTGGTCAGCATTGCTGGGGCGAGAGTGTTACCCAATCAGCTTGCTAGATTTTCTGACACGCCTCTATCATCTCTGCCATTGTGACTGCCCTTGCTCACAGCTTAGCTGAGTTGCTTAGTAAGCGTCTCTGTCACTTTAAAGGATACGCGGCGAATCAATTCTCATTAGCAGAATGGTGCTAAATACGCACGGTAGACACACTCATATTTTGGGGGGGGTTTATTATAATGAAACGACCGCACGAAATCTTCTGCAGCTTAACCATTTTGCAGTGTGTTCTGGCAGCAGAGGGGTTAACCCACGGGTGGCCATCTCCAGTTTGCAAGGCCTGTCAACCGGTCAGGTATTCAGGATATCCCTGCTTCAGCACAGGTGGCTCAATCAGTCTCTGCTTCAGCACAAGTGGCTCAATCAGAGGCCAAAGACTGAGCCTCTGATTGAGCCACCTCATATCCTGAAAACCTGACCTGTTGGTGGCACTTGAGGGCTGGAGTTGGCCACCCGTGGGTTAACCTTTGCAGTGTCCTTATGATCAGGGAACGTCACAAAAGTCAACAACCCGGTGGCCTTTCGGTCATTCTGTGAGCATCATACGGTTTTGCGCGTGCCCGGGGGCTCGTACATTCCTGTGTGTGAGAGCCACAGCCAAGATCACAGTGGAGGAGGATATTGGGTGTCAGGGCCGTGTGCAGTTGCGGTAGCATTAACATGATCCTGGAGCTCTGGTGCCGATATTAATAAAGATGTTAGTACTACAGGTGACCACGCAGATGTGTCTGATTTTCTCGTGTTAAGGAGGCCAAACATGCTGTTTATTTCGCGAATTTCATTTATTTTTAACATTGAATTGAAGCAGGGGCATCCGGAGCTCATCCCCATTAATGTCAGTTTCGGGGACACCCTGCTTCCGGAGATACGTACCTCCATAGGGGGTGCTGGTAGCCACTCCACTCGCCTAGCAGGTATCACGCCATGGTCGCTTTTCGAAACTCATGTGCCCTGTGGGCCAATAGAAAGCCGTGACATCATCAGGAGCGGCTTTCCTATTGGCCCTCGTGACGCGGGAGCTTTAAACTTTGCCGGGATACCCGGCGCCCCCTTTGGTGGTCTGTATCTCCGGAAGTAGGGGGTTCCCGGAGCTGAAATGAATGGGGTTCAGTTCCGGAGACCCCCTGCTTCAACCCTATGTTAACAAACGATTAAAAAAAAAAAGGCATGAATTGCTCCATAAACATGTTGACGCCTTACAAAGTCTGACGCGTTCTTCTTTCCGTAGGCTTGTCAAGGCTGCTCATCGGGATCCAAATGCGACTGCAGCGGCGTCAAAGGGGAAAAGGTGAGCGGTGTCCGGCTAACTCCGTACCGAGCGACGTCTCACGGGTAACTTTGGTAATCAACTAGAAATCTTCCTGCGGCTGCACGAAAACAGCGCCATGTTTATTCCGGAAAATCCCGGCGCTGGCAGTGGGATATTCATTATTCTTTTATTCATTTTGTGCTGATTCTCTGCCCCAATTTCCCCCCCCCCACACACTTATTGCCCTATGTCAGGGGTGGCCATGTCCAGGCCACCAACAGATCAGGTTTTCTGGATTTCCCTGCTTCAGCACAGGGGGCTCAGTTGAAAAGCCTGCTTCAGCACAGGTGGCTCAATCAAACACAGCCATTGATTGGCCCACCTGTGCTGAAGCAGAATATCCTGAAAACCTGACCTGTTGGCGGGGGGTCCTGAGGACTGGAGTGGAGAACCCTGCCTTAAAGTCTTAAAGGGATGAAAGTTAAAGCAGATATCCTCCCCGAAGCGTATTTTAGTTGAACCCATTAGTACCTTGCTCCCTGAGCGTGTCCTGTTCCTGTCATTTTCTATTTCTTTAAATGTTTGTAGTGTTAAAAATTACAATTTCCTTCATCTCCAGCAGCTGAGATCACCTTTAAGCTGCAGTGGGCTCAGGGGAGAGCTCCGTTTTATCCCCCCCAGTCACTTAATAGTTCAAACGCTTCTATCTCCTGAGCGCTTCTATCTCCTGAGCTATCTCCTGAGCGCTTCTATCTCCTGAGCGCTTCTATCTCCTGAGCGCTTCTATCTCCTGAGCTATCTCCTGAGCGCTTCTATCTCCTGAGCGCTTCTATCTCCTGAGCGCTTCTATCTCCTGAGCGCTTCTATCTCCTGAACGCTTATATCTCCTGAGCGCTTCTATCTCCTGAGCGCTTCTATCTCCTGAACGCTTATATCTCCTGAGTGCTTATATCTCCTGAGCGCTTATATCTCCTGAGCGCTTCTATCTCCTGAGCGCTTCTATCTCCTGAGCGCTTATATCTCCTGAGTGCAGTGTTCTTCTCCCCAGCCCCTGACCTTGTACAAGATAAGCAAGGCAGAGATAAACTTGCACATTTACTAAGCAGGCTTTTGCCACGAGGCACCTTCAGGGCTTAGAAGATACCATACAGCTCTTTGATTAAACTCTATTTTCCTGCACCAGAAGGTGTATTATCGCAGACACCCGCTTAGTATTACAATCCTCACTTAGGCGCTATGTTAATGTGCTGTGCAGCTTTGTCACTAGCAGGGAGGCCTGTGAATTCTATTCTTTTAAGTGGGACTCTGAGTCTTCCTTGCCACGGACAAGCAGCATTTTAAATAAGGCCTTTTATAGAGGCAATCCAAGCGGGTGTATTGTCATTTTTTTTACATAGGATTGAAGCAGGGGGTCTCCGGAGCTGAACCCCCATTAATTTCAGCTCTGGGGACCTCCTGCTTCCGGAGATATTTACCTCTGGAGGTTGTGCCGGTAGCCGCTCCGGCTCACTATCAGGGATCACATAATGGCGGCTTTTCGAAGTTCCCGCGCCCTGCTGGCCAATAGGAAGCCGTGATGTCATCCGGTGCAAAAAAACCTGCACCTGCTTGGAATGCTCCTAACCCCAGACACAGAAACACAATGCTGCAAGCACAGGCCGCAGAGAAACACAATGCTGCAAGCACAGGCCGCAGAGAAACACAATGCTGCAAGCACAGGCCGCAGAGAAACACAATGCTGCAAGCACAGGCCACAGAGAAACACAATGCTGCAAGCACAGGCCGCAGAGAAACACAATGCTGCAAGCACAGGCCGCACAGAAACACAATGCTGCATGCACAGGCCGCAGAAACACAATGCTGCAAGCACAGGCCGCAGAGAAACACAATGCTGCAAGCACAGGCCGCAGAGAAACACAATGCTGCAAGCACAGGCCGCAGAGAAACACAATGCTGCAAGCACAGGCCGCAGAGAAACACAATGCTGCAAGCACAGGCCGCAGAGAAACACAATGCTGCAAGCACAGGCCGCACAGAAACACAATGCTGCAAGCACAGGCCGCAGAGAAACAAAATGCTGCAAGCACAGGCCGCAAAGAAACACAATGCTGCAAGCACAGGCCGCACAGAAACACAATGATGCAAGCACAGGCCGCAGAGAAACACAATGCTGCAAGCACAGGCCGCACAGAAACACAATTCTGCAAGCACAGGCCGCAGAGAAACACAATGCTGCAAGCACAGGCCACAGAGAAACACAGTGCTGCAAGCACAGGCCGCAGAGAAACACAATGCTGCAAGCACAGACCGCAGAGAAACACAATGCTGCAAGCACAGGCCGCAGAGAAACACAATGCTGCAAGCACAGGCCGCAGAGAAACACAATGCTGCAAGCACAGGCCGCAGAGAAACACAATGCTGCAAGCACAGGCTGCAGAGAAACACAATGCTGCAAGCACAGGCCGCAGAGAAACACAATGCTGCAAGCACAGGCCGAAGAGAAACACAATGCTGCAAGCACAGGCCGCAGAGAAACACAATGCTGCAAGCACAGGCCGCAGAGAAACACAATGCTGCAAGCACAGGCCACAGAGAAACACAATGCTGCAAGCACAGGCCGCAGAGAAACACAATGCTGCAAGCACAGGCCGAAGAGAAACACAATGCTGCAAGCACAGGCCGCAGAGAAACACAATGCTGCAAGCACAGGCCGCACAGAAACACAATGCTGCATGCACAGGCCGAAGAGAAACACAGTGCTGCAAGCACAGGCCGCACAGAAACACAATGCTGCAAGCACAGGCCGCAGAGAAACACAATGCTGCAAGCACAGGCCGCAGAGAAACACAATGCTGCAAGCACAGGCCGCAGAGAAACACAATGCTGCAAGCACAGGCCGCAGAGAAACACAATGCTGCAAGCACAGGCCACAGAGAAACACAATGCTGCAAGCACAGGCCACAGAGAAACACAATGCTGCAAGCACAGGCCGCAGAGAAACACAATGCTGCAAGCACAGGCCGAAGAGAAACACAATGCTGCATGCACAGGCCGAAGAGAAACACAGTGCTGCAAGCACAGGCCGCACAGAAACACAATGCTGCAAGCACAGGCCGCAGAGAAACACAATGCTGCAAGCACAGGCCGCAGAGAAACACAATGCTGCAAGCACAGGCCGCAGAGAAACACAATGCTGCAAGCACAGGCCGCAGAGAAACACAATGCTGCAAGCACAGGCCGCAGAGAAACACAATGCTGCAAGCACAGGCCGCACAGAAACACAATGCTGCAAGCACAGGCCGCAGAGAAACAAAATGCTGCAAGCACAGGCCGCAAAGAAACACAATGCTGCAAGCACAGGCCGCACAGAAACACAATGATGCAAGCACAGGCCGCACAGAAACACAATTCTGCAAGCACAGGCCGCACAGAAACACAATTCTGCAAGCACAGGCCGCAGAGAAACACAATGCTGCAAGCACAGGCCACAGAGAAACACAGTGCTGCAAGCACAGGCCGCAGAGAAACACAATGCTGCAAGCACAGACCGCAGAGAAACACAATGCTGCAAGCACAGGCCGCAGAGAAACACAATGCTGCAAGCACAGGCTGCAGAGAAACACAATGCTGCAAGCACAGGCCGCAGAGAAACACAATGCTGCAAGCACAGGCCGCAGAGAAACACAATGCTGCAAGCACAGGCCGCAGAGAAACACCATGCTGCAAGCACAGGCCGCAGAGAAACACAATGCTGCAAGCACAGGCTGCAGAGAAACACAATGCTGCAAGCACAGGCCACAGAGAAACACAATGCTGCAAGCACAGGCCGAAGAGAAACACAATGCTGCAAGCACAGGCCGCAGAGAAACACAATGCTGCAAGCACAGGCCGCAGAGAAACACAATGCTGCAAGCACAGGCCACAGAGAAACACAATGCTGCAAGCACAGGCCGCAGAGAAACACAATGCTGCAAGCACAGGCTGAAGAGAAACACAATGCTGCAAGCACAGGCCACAGAGAAACACAATGCTGCAAGCACAGGCCGCAGAGAAACACAATGCTGCAAGCACAGGCCACAGAGAAACACAATGCTGCAAGCACAGGCCGCAGAGAAACACAATGCTGCAAGCACAGGCCGCAGAGAAACACAATGCTGCAAGCACAGGCCGCAGAGAAACACAATGCTGCAAGCACAGGCCGCAGAGAAACACAATGCTGCAAGCACAGGCCGCAGAGAAACACAATGCTGCAAGCACAGGCCGCAGAGAAACACAATGCTGCAAGCACAGGCCGAAGAGAAACACAGTGCTGCAAGCACAGGCCGCACAGAAACACAATGCTGCAAGCACAGGCCGCAGAGAAACACAATGCTGCAAGCACAGGCCGCACAGAAACACAATGCTGCAAGCACAGGCCGCAGAGAAACACAATGCTGCAAGCACAGGCCGCAGAGAAACACAATGCTGCAAGCACAGGCCGCACAGAAACACAATGCTGCAAGCACAGGCCGCAGAGAAACACAATGCTGCAAGCACAGGCCGCAGAGAAACACAATGCTGCAAGCACAGGCCGCACAGAAACACAATGCTGCAAGCACAGGCCGCACAGAAACACAATGCTGCAAGCACAGGCCGCACAGAAACACAATGCTGCAAGCACAGGCCGCACAGAAACACAATGCTGCAAGCACAGGCCGCACAGAAACACAATGCTGCAAGCACAGGCCGCACAGAAACACAATGCTGCAAGCACAGGCCGCACAGAAACACAATGCTGCAAGCACAGGCCGCAGAGAAACACAATGCTGCAAGCACAGGCCGCAGAGAAACACAATGCTGCAAGCACAGGCCGCAGAGAAACACAATGCTGCAAGCACAGGCCGCAGAGAAACACAATGCTGCAAGCACAGGCCGCAGAGAAACACAATGCTGCAAGCACAGGCCGCAGAGAAACACAATGCTGCAAGCACAGGCCGCAGAGAAACACAATGCTGCAAGCACAGGCCGCAGAGAAACACAATGCTGCAAGCACAGGCCGCAGAGAAACACGATGCTGCAAGCACAGGCCGCAGAGAAACACAATGCTGCAAGCACAGGCCGCAGAGAAACACCATGCTGCAAGCACAGGCCGCACAGAAACACAATGCTGCAAGCACAGGCCGCACAGAAAAACAATGCTGCAAGCACAGGCCGCACAGAAACACGATGCTGCAAGCACAGGCCGCACAGAAACACAATGCTGCAAGCACAGGCCGCAGAGAAACACCATGCTGCAAGCACAGGCCGCACAGAAACACAATGCTGCAAGCACAGGCCGCACAGAAAAACAATGCTGCAAGCACAGGCCGCACAGAAACACAATGCTGCAAGCACAGGCCGCACAGAAACACAATGCTGCAAGCACAGGCCGCACAGAAACACAATGCTGCAAGCACAGGCCGCAGAGAAACACAATGCTGCAAGCACAGGCCGCAGAGAAACACAATGCTGCAAGCACAGGCCGCACAGAAACACAATGCTGCAAGCACAGGCCGCAGAGAAACACAATGCTGCAAGCACAGGCCGCAGAGAAACACAATGCTGCAAGCACAGGCCGCACAGAAACACAATGCTGCAAGCACAGGCCGCACAGAAACACAATGCTGCAAGCACAGGCCGCACAGAAACACAATGCTGCAAGCACAGGCCGCACAGAAACACAATGCTGCAAGCACAGGCCGCACAGAAACACAATGCTGCAAGCACAGGCCGCACAGAAACACAATGCTGCAAGCACAGGCCGCACAGAAACACAATGCTGCAAGCACAGGCCGCAGAGAAACACAATGCTGCAAGCACAGGCCGCAGAGAAACACAATGCTGCAAGCACAGGCCGCAGAGAAACACAATGCTGCAAGCACAGGCCGCAGAGAAACACAATGCTGCAAGCACAGGCCGCAGAGAAACACAATGCTGCAAGCACAGGCCGCAGAGAAACACAATGCTGCAAGCACAGGCCGCAGAGAAACACAATGCTGCAAGCACAGGCCGCAGAGAAACACAATGCTGCAAGCACAGGCCGCAGAGAAACACGATGCTGCAAGCACAGGCCGCAGAGAAACACAATGCTGCAAGCACAGGCCGCAGAGAAACACCATGCTGCAAGCACAGGCCGCACAGAAACACAATGCTGCAAGCACAGGCCGCACAGAAAAACAATGCTGCAAGCACAGGCCGCACAGAAACACGATGCTGCAAGCACAGGCCGCACAGAAACACAATGCTGCAAGCACAGGCCGCAGAGAAACACCATGCTGCAAGCACAGGCCGCACAGAAACACAATGCTGCAAGCACAGGCCGCACAGAAAAACAATGCTGCAAGCACAGGCCGCACAGAAACACAATGCTGCAAGCACAGGCCGCACAGAAACACAATGCTGCAAGCACAGGCCGCACAGAAACACAATGCTGCAAGCACAGGCCGCAGAGAAACACAATGCTGCAAGCACAGGCCGCAGAGAAACACCATGCTGCAAGCACAGGCCGCAGAGAAACACCATGCTGCAAGCACAGACCGCAGAGAAACACCATGCTGCAAGCACAGACCGCAGAGAAACACAATGCTGCAAGCACAGGCCGCACAGAAACACAATGCTGCAAGCACAGGCCGCAGAGAAACACAATGCTGCAAGCACAGGCCGCACAGAAACACGATGCTGCAAGCACAGGCCGCAGAGAAACACCATGCTGCAAGCACAGGCCGCAGAGAAACACAATGCTGCAAGCACAGGCCGCACAGAAACACAATGCTGCAAGCACAGGCCGCACAGAAACACAATGCTGCAAGCACAGGCCGCACAGAAACACAATGCTGCAAGCACAGGCCGCAGAGAAACACAATGCTGCAAGCACAGGCCGCACAGAAACACAATGCTGCAAGCACAGGCCGCAGAGAAACACAATGCTGCAAGCACAGGCCGCAGAGAAACACAATGCTGCAAGCACAGGCCGCAGAGAAACACAATGCTGCAAGCACAGGCCGCAGAGAAACACAATGCTGCAAGCACAGGCCGCAGAGAAACACAATGCTGCAAGCACAGGCCGCAGAGAAACACAATGCTGCAAGCACAGGCCGCACAGAAACACAATGCTGCAAGCACAGGCCGCAGAGAAACACCATGCTGCAAGCACAGGCCGCAGAGAAACACCATGCTGCAAGCACAGACCGCAGAGAAACACCATGCTGCAAGCACAGACCGCAGAGAAACACAATGCTGCAAGCACAGGCCGCACAGAAACACAATGCTGCAAGCACAGGCCGCAGAGAAACACAATGCTGCAAGCACAGGCCGCAGAGAAACACAATGCTGCAAGCACAGGCCGCAGAGAAACACAATGCTGCAAGCACAGGCCGCACAGAAACACAATGCTGCAAGCACAGGCCGCACAGAAACACAATGCTGCAAGCACAGGCCGCAGAGAAACACAATGCTGCAAGCACAGGCCGCAGAGAAACACAATGCTGCAAGCACAGGCCGCAGAGAAACACAATGCTGCAAGCACAGGCCGCAGAGAAACACAATGCTGCAAGCACAGGCCGCAGAGAAACACAATGCTGCAAGCACAGGCCGCAGAGAAACACAATGCTGCAAGCACAGGCCGCACAGAAACACAATGCTGCAAGCACAGGCCGCAGAGAAACACCATGCTGCAAGCACAGGCCGCAGAGAAACACCATGCTGCAAGCACAGACCGCAGAGAAACACCATGCTGCAAGCACAGACCGCAGAGAAACACAATGCTGCAAGCACAGGCCGCACAGAAACACAATGCTGCAAGCACAGGCCGCAGAGAAACACAATGCTGCAAGCACAGGCCGCAGAGAAACACAATGCTGCAAGCACAGGCCGCACAGAAACACAATGCTGCAAGCACAGGCCGCACAGAAACACAATGCTGCAAGCACAGGCCGCACAGAAACACAATGCTGCAAGCACAGGCCGCAGAGAAACACAATGCTGCAAGCACAGGCCGCAGAGAAACACAATGCTGCAAGCACAGACCGCAGAGAAACACAATGCTGCAAGCACAGGCCGCAGAGAAACACAATGCTGCAAGCACAGGCCGCAGAGAAACACAATGCTGCAAGCACAGGCCGCAGAGAAACACAATGCTGCAAGCACAGGCCGCAGAGAAACACAATGCTGCAAGCACAGACCGCAGAGAAACACAATGCTGCAAGCACAGACCGCAGAGAAACACAATGCTGCAAGCACAGGCCGCAGAGAAACACAATGCTGCAAGCACAGGCCGCAGAGAAACACAATGCTGCAAGCACAGGCCGCAGAGAAACACAATGCTGCAAGCACAGGCCGCAGAGAAACACAATGCTGCAAGCACAGGCCGCAGAGAAACACAATGCTGCAAGCACAGGCCGCACAGAAACACAATGCTGCAAGCACAGGCCGCAGAGAAACACAATGCTGCAAGCACAGGCCGCAGAGAAACAATGCTGCAAGCACAGGCCACAGAGAAACACAATGCTGCAAGCACAGGCCGCAGAGAAACACAATGCTGCAAGCACAGGCCGCAGAGAAACACAATGCTGCAAGCACAGGCCGCACAGAAACACAATGCTGCAAGCACAGGCCGCAGAGAAACACAATGCTGCAAGCACAGGCCGCAGAGAAACACAATGCTGCAAGCACAGGCCGCAGAGAAACACGGTTACTCGTGTAATTGCTACGCTAATAAAAGATCGCAGGCAATTGTACAAAGACGTGGCATTGTAACAACACTTCAAAGAAGCCGAATGGGTGATGTAGCCTATATACAAAGTCTTTGGCCTTGGCAAGATTCAGCTCCGCAAAGCATCGAGCACCGTGCCGGGCGCCAGTTGTGCCACTTGTGAATTGAATGATTCGGTGGTATGTTTCATGAGTTTAATTGGCGTTATTTGTTTCTTGGCACGGTGCTCGCCGGGCAGGTGGGGCTTTACCGAGAAAGGTTTGCAGGATTTATAATCTACAAAATTGTGAAGGCAGCGCCGGACAGCGTCTCCTGTTCCAGCCGCGTGACGTCATCACCTGCGCAAGAAGGAGCATTTCAAAGCCATTCTCCAAAGTGCATCTTCTAGAAGGGAACTCTCCATTGTCACTAGGCTAGTGCGTGAGTAACATGGCCGAGGAGGCGGCACTGATTCCAGTGGCGCAGAAATAAGGGAGGTGGTATATGGCGGGCATTAAAATAGTCAGTGTCTGTCAGTATTATTTAACTGCAATTCTTTACTGAAACAGCAAACCGCTAGAAATGTTTACAACAATGCATGGAATTAGAATAAAAAACAAAAATCAAAGTATAGAAAAGTGTGTGCGTGTGTTTGTGTGGGCATGTGTGTGTGTGTGTGTTTGTGTGTGTGTGTGTGTTCCTGTCTATTGTTCATGCTATAAAAATAACAATACATAATTCCCTTGAAATGGCTGCAAAACAAAAATAGTGATTACTTACACTGCGCAATGAGGGAATTCCCGTGTGCCTTAGTTGTTACATTGCAGAAGTAGGATAAACGTGACTATAAAATCACTTAAAAGACCGGCATTTCGGTCCTATAAAATGCGGCATAGGGCGATAAAGTAACTAGATAACGGGCAGAAGGAGCTGGCACTGGTAACCTAACCAACTGAGCCCAACTATTCCATTAAGGGTTGGGGGGAGGGGAATATCACATAGGGGGGAGATTGGTCCAACCGCACAGTTGGTCCCAATGAGGTTGGGGGAAGTTGGATGTTTGAGGTATGGCAGACATCCGCCTCCTACCTTATTACCTCCTCTCACTCCTCTCCCGTGCTGCCCCCTCTCCCAGGAATTCCCTACCACGCACCATCCGACTCTCCCCCAGCTTCCAGACATTCCGAAACACCCTGAAATCTCCGCTTTCCGCTGGAAACAAGCCTGGTCTCTTCAGCACAGATACGTGTAAAAGCAAGATTCCAAAATGTGAGGCATCAGTCCTCGTTTAACAAGCGTGTTGAAGGGAGACATGGCTTATTTATCAGGCTTGTTGATACCAATCAAGACCTTGGGTGGTGCTTGTATTCTGCTGGCTGAGCATGAAAACCACATACAAGGCAGAGGCATCTGCAGGCAGGCGCCAACATGAGCCTCTACCTGAGCGGGCGGCTGTAACATGCTGTGTGCGCTGTGTCTTCACACCCAACGTGCAGGCATTGGAGTGGAAGAAACATCTGGTTTCATAAGGACATGGAAAAAGTGGGTCAACAATAACATTTTAAATGGAGATTAAACCATGTTGTATTAGTTGGCCTGGGAAAGTATTGCATATACAGTAAATATTTAGAATGAATACAGAGAAGGAGGCCACCTTAGAATTGGGGCGCCATTTACGACACTGGAGGGCCCGAGACGAAAGTAAATGCATTACTACAGCCTCACACAAACCCTGTGCTGTATTGTGAGAATGGAGGAGGAAGGCGACGTGCTTCTGGTATTCCAGGAGAGGGAAAAATCGGCAGACGTGACCGAGAGGCGTGGCTCACGTGACCCGGCCATCACGCGACAGAAACAAATGTATTTGTCTCCTCGTGGATCGCGAGCACGGTCGCTCGCTCTATGGCCTGCTTCCTAGAGGCACGGCATTTTGATCGTGCCACGTGCCCCGCCGTGCTCTCCGTGGACGTGGCCCAAGTCATCAATCTCAACATGCTTCAGCGTTCAGCCTCCAGTAATTTCCCGTGATGTCAATGACATTACTGATCGGTAAAATGTGGATTTTTTTTTGTTTCGTTTCTTTTATTACATATGAAACCTACTAGGTTGATGCTTATGAACATGTCCTTGTGTTCAAATTCTTGGCCTCTGTTTGAAAAATCCAATGCTTGCAGGAGGAACTTCTATCCACTGTATAATTAGTCGAAAATAACTCCCTCAGGGGAAGTCTGTGGTATTGTCCTGGATTTCTGCCCAGCCACAGGTTTGAATCACAGGATCACGGAGAGCCCGAGCTTGTTACCAGTCAGCGTGTTACCTCCCAGAGACGCTCAGACATTGTAAATCCATCTGTGCACATGTACTCCTGCCAGCAGTTTCATTGAGAAAAGGGATTTGCCGTCTGGGGGACCAGAGCCGCAGCTTGTGGGTAATCAGTTGGCTAGAAGATGAACCCCTTTTCTGAGAGAGACGTTGCTCTGCAGGAGCTTCTAGCACAGATGTGTTTGTTGGAGGTGCCGGTAAACAAGCCTTTTTCTGCTGGCCATTTCCATTTGAAGGAGCGGCTCAGTGAGTAAAGGTGCTGACCCAGAAAACCATCACACTGAGTTTGGTGCCGTGGAGAACTTGGTTCAATTCCCGGTGACAGCTCCTTGTGACCTTGGGCAAGTCACTTTATCTTTCTGTGCCTCAGGCGCCAAAAACACATAGATTGTAAGCTCTGCGGGGCAGGGACTTATGCCTGCCAATAAAAATTCTATGTACTGTGCTATACAAGGGGAAAACAACTATTATTATTATTTTGTATAACTCCAGTGATATTTTTCCTTTACTGATCACTCCAATAACTGCGGGTCTTATTCATCGTATTTATCTCTGTGTGGTGTCTTTTTATTTTTTTTAATGGGTGTATAAAATGGCTGCCATTTTCTTCCCGAGAACGAACTGGTTTTAAATATCCAAGTTACATTTTAAAAAAAACTGATTGTTTTAACCTTGGGGTGCCCAACTCCAGTCCTGAAGGGCCACCAACAGGTCAGGTTTTCAGGATATCCCTGGTATCAATGGCTCAATCAGGTGGTCACTTGTTGACTGGCCAACTTCAATCCTCCAGGGCCACCAAAAGATCAGTGTTGACGGATATCCCTGCTTCAGCACAGGTGGCTCAATTGAGCCACCTGTGCTGAAGCAGGGATATCCTGAAAACCTGACCTGTTGGTGTCCCTTGAGGACTGGAGTTGGCCACCCCTGTTTTAACAACTTCTGGAGCTTGCAACATCTTTCTGCGCAAAGTTTCCAGAGATGAATGAATCGTTGTAAAATAACAGAACTGTTGTTATTGGGGATTCTGGGCGCACACAGGCTCTTTCATTTAAAAATGTAGCACCTTTATTTAGGGGCGAATGAGAGATCCCATGTAGTGATTAGGACATGATTAGGAATGATGATGGAAATACCAGCTGGGAGGGGAATAAATGTTTTGTGTAAGGTTGCATTTGTCTTTGCATCGATCACCTTTTTTTTCCGCTCCAAAAACCCAAATGGCCATTTCTAAGTCTCCTCTTCCTTGTTCTTTGTAGGGCGAGAGGGGGCTTCCAGGATTAGAAGGACAACTTGGTTTACCCGGATTCCCAGGGCCTGAAGGACCCCCTGGATCTCGCGGTTCTAAGGTAAGAAACGAGTACCCACCAGTGCAACATTCATCTTCTTCATCCTCCATGTCCACTCTGTACAGGATCTTTACAAGAAACGGTAACAAGAAAACGTCCACTCAGTTGCTCCCAACCATCCATAGATATTGACTTAGAAAATTAGAATTTGACAGCAGTTCAGAACCACATGATCCGGCCCATCTTCCTATCTGCTGTAAAACGTTGGACCCTATTTGATCCATGGTTTTCTTTCATATGTAAGATGGCCTTGTGTGTGTCCTAATCATTTCTTTAAATCACTTCCTATTAACCTCTACCTTCTCTGCTGGTCGGCTGATCCATGCTCACCCGCGGCCGGCTAAGAGTTTGGCGGGGGCCTCTTTCCTCCTCCGGCATCTCTTCCTGCTGCAGCGCGTCGCGGGATGACGTCACAAGATGCGCCGGAGCCTCTCGCCCGCCTTCGTGTCACGTGACGTCGCGTTGTCACGGCGACTCGGCTCAGGGGGCGACGCGTCGTCTCGTGGTAGCGGGGAGGAGATGCCGGCATTTGCAGAGACCCCAACAATCTCCCCCAGGCCCGGCGCTAACAGTTTAAACGCTGCGTGGGGTTCATTTAACCGCCGCAGCATTAGACTGTGGTTATTGAGGTTGGGCCGGGGAAGAGCGCGGGGTTTCTGTAAGTGCGGTGCCAAGTGCAGTCACACCAGTGGCACCGCCATCAAGCTGGGCCCTGAGTCCACCCCTTACCGTACGCCATACTTACGGTTCCTGTGAGCCGCCCACTCTCCAGCTTCAGATAAAAGCGCACCCCTTTCTCTGAAACATGCTTCTCTCCTGTACCTGGTTGAAATGCACTTTGATATATTTAGGGGTTCAAATGTTGCCAACGGATTGATAGTAGAGGTGGGTGAATTTTTTTGGGGGGGTATTTGGATCAACAGCGGATCGCCCGGTTCCTTTGGTCCACGGATTTCAGCGGCTCAATGTCAAAAAGGGCGGCACGCGGTTTGCGGATTTTTAAATTATTATTATCACCAAAACACTGCGCGGCTTCCACAACCCGTGGGACGGATTCGTAGAATCCACTCCACGGATTCAGCAATCCGCTATCCACCAACGGGTGGCTGAATCCGCTGATTGGATTCTACAAATCCGTCCCCGGGTTGTATCCTACGGCGGATTTTGGGTTTAACGTCAACGAAAATCCAGGAACCGGATTTGGGCGCATACGCCGTGTCTAGCTGATAGAACCATGGTGTGAAAGCAGCTCCAGGAACAGTACAAAGGCGTTTAATGAATAGGCACATGATATCCAGCAAGGTGGTAGGAAAAATATCAAACTAGCACAAAGGACAGATTTATTTTCACTATGTTACAGCACATAGAAGAAATGTTTTTTTCTCAAAGACAATTGTGAATAAGTAGAAGGGATTATATCAATGATATGTATGTCCCATATTACTCATTACATTACTATGAATCCTTATTTTTGCTCTTTGTGGTACAGTCAATTCTCAAAATTCCGGGATTTTCAGAACATAGAATGAGAAGGTAACACTGAGTTGCTTCTATCTCCAACCCTTTGGGTCCCTAAAGAATAACTGGCCCAAGTTATATTTGAAGACACACCTGCAAAGTCTTATTGCTGCCAACTTACCTGAGCTGCATTCTTCCTGTTGGCCACCAGATGTCAGTAGAGTCGAGCTTGAGAATGCAGCGTGATGTCACATGCCCCTGATTCCATCATTACTGCTTGTTACTTTGTGGCACGGCAGCGTGATGTCACATGCCCCTGATTCCATCATTGCTGCTTGTTACTTTGTGGCACGGCAGCGTGATGTCACATGCCCCCGATTCCATCATTGCTGCTTGTTACTTTGTGGCACGGCTGTGTTTAACATTGTTGCTTCTTCGAAAACTGCGAACATATGAATGAGTGATCTAGAATAACAGGGGCGCGCAAACTATTTGAGCTGCGCCCCCCTGCCTGCTGCCCTCCATGCTCGCGCCCCCCTTACCTCTTTTGCCGGTATCAAATGACGCCACGGGGTCATGTGATCTCACGTCACATGACGCTGCTGCGTCATTTGCCGCCACATTGCTATGGCGGCGATGCGTCAACACCAAGCCTCTGAATCCCGGTAAGTGAAGTTGCAGGGGCCTCACCCGATCCCCCAGCATTTAATTTAAAGGCCTTGGGAAGAGTGCGGGACCCCTGCCCCCCAGTTTGCGCACCCCTGATCTAGAACAGACGTTTTCAACCTTTTTCATCTTATGTCCCATCAACAATGTTGTCAAAAAACCCTGGTCCCACTATGGTGAAAACTAAACCCCACTTTTTCCAAGGAGTGTATTTTTACGTTTACATTTTTAAGGACATTATCCATTAAGCCCCATTACACTTCCTCATCTCTGTCTTCCGCCCTTACTCTCCCCCTTCTCTGTCTTCCCCCCTTACAGTCTCCCCTCACTCCTCCACCTGTCACTCACTCTCTCCCACTCCATCACTCCAACACTCCCCCCTACCCCCAAAAACCTTACCTGAGGTGAGGAGGTCTTCTCAGTGCTGATCCGGTCCGGGGACTCCGCAGCTCCCTGCTCTGGTTGGGCGAAAGTTGCATCCAACGTCCGGCGCCGACAGGAGGAAGGAGAGGATTGCTGTGACCGCTGGACTGGTGCATGGGGAGCTGGACAGCTGCCGGCCACCACTTCTGGGGAACCGCTGGGACCATTGTCCTATCACCAGCCACACAGTCGGCCTATCGCCACCAGCACCAGCTCACCGGGGCCGGCCCGAACACCCGATAGGCCAACCCGCCCTTTGCTTCCCACCTTCACGACCTTTGCTTCCCACCTTCACGACCTTTGCTTCCCACCTTCACGACCTTTGCTTCCCACTGGTTGAGAAACATACATCTAGAAGACTTACACTGTGGCTCATAAAAATCTTCTGGAATATATATAATATACAAACATTTCTCTTCTTCAGGGGGATGATGGCGTTTCAGGACCTTTTGGACCAAAAGGAATACGAGTAAGTAAAGCCATTAACACACCGTCCCACGTCCAACGCAGGCTCAGTCTTAGTGAGTAGACACGTTGCGGTGCCTCCTGTGCTGTTAGAGAAGCCGGCAGTCCGTGGCAAAGCCCCTCTGCTAGCAATGGGATAAATGCCTCTAGTATTCTTCGAATTCATCACGTTTTGATGTGAATAACAGAGATTGTCAGAACATAGATTTGAGATAAGCATAAGCAGCATGTTAGGGAATTGGAGCAAAACCATGCAGGCAAAACGTCCAAGTATCCAAGCTTAGAGGCGCAGTACCCTCAAGATCCTTGTGTGGTATATATATATATCCCAGGACATACTTGAAAACGAGAGGTAACTCTCAATGTATTACTTCCTGGTAAAATATTTTATAAATAAATAAATAAATATATAAAGCAGAAAATAGCTGTGTTAGTCCAGTTGCGAGAGTGCAGAATAAATTAGTTCTTCAGTATTAGGTGATACCTTTTTTATTGGACTAACAATTTATGTCATAGGACAAGCTTTCGAGAGTTCTCCTCTCTTCTTCAGGTCAGGCAATACTGATATACAAAGGATTCAATGGCTAAAACAGTGTAGAGAAAAAAACAAAAACAAAAAAACAACAGATATGGACTGTAGATAAGGTAGGGTGTTAAAAGTGTTTGAAGCCAGGGGACGGTGATAAGGAAAGGTGGGGAGGCGGAGGGATGCTGGGGGGGAGAGAAAGTGTGGATAAGAATGGAGGCAAGCAGTATAATTACAAACAATGTTGATAGGGTGTGAGAAAACCCATGTCCGCATTAAGTCCTTTGGTTTTGGTGTCAAAGAGTCTTATCATTCTGAGTTCAAATGTTTTCCGTTCTTGGGTGCTTTTAAACATTCCATTGAGGATTTTGATTTTTAAATCATTTATGGAATGATCTGGTTGTGAGAAGTGATGTCCCACAGGTGAGCAGTATCTTCCTTCTTCGTGATGGAGTATGGAGTGTCTGTGCATATTAATTCTGCCTTGTAGTTTTTGGCTGGTTTCCCCAATGTAGCAACCTTGGTCACATTTGTTGTATTGAATTATATACACTATATTCCTGAATGTGCAGCTGTATGATCCTTTAACATTGAATGTTCTATGGTTGTGACTGGCTGTGGGATCTTGGCATATATGTTTGCACAGTTTGCTGCGTGTGTTGCTGCACGGTTTTGTGTCATTATCAGTGTCTTTAAAATCGTTGTGAAGTTTTCTGCTGACTAATTTCTGTTTGAGGTTTGGTGGTTGCCGGAATGCAAGAATGGGAGGTTTGGGAAAGATTTCTTTTAATGTCGCATGCTTGCCTCCATTCTTATCCACACTTTCTCTCCCCCCCCAGAATCCCCCTCCCCTCCCCCCCCAGCATCCCCCTCCCCTCCCCCCCAGCATCCCCCCCCCTCCCCACCTTTCCTCGTCACCGTCCCCTGCACCCTACCTTATCTACAGTCCATATCTGTTGTGTTTGTTTTTTTGTTTTTTTCTCTACACTGTTTTAGCCATAGATTCCTTTGTATATCAGTATTGCTGACATGAAGAAGAGAGGAGAACTCTCGAAAGCTTGTCCTATGACATAAATTGTTAGTCCAATAAAAAAGGTATCACCTAATACTTAAGAACTATATATATATCCGTTGTATAGTATTAGATAAGGCTTAATGCAGGGGGGTCTCAACTTCAGTCATCAAGACGCCCCAACAGGTCAGGTTTAAAGGATATCCCTGCTTCAGCATCAGGGCTGAAGCAGGGATATCCTTTCAGTCTGACTTGTTGGGGTGCCTTGAGGACTGGAGTTGAGACCCCCCTGCCTTAATGTATTAAGTTTCCTTGGGTCGCTGTAGCAACCATTTAGAAAGGCCCACGAATTCCTCTTTTGAAATAGGCGGCCATATTGCGTGCCCGAGGAAAGCGAGATCTTCCGATCGATCACAGGAGAACAGATCCACCGACAGCTTAGATAATGACACTGCCTCAAAGTTATAAAACCGCTGCAATGGCAAGAGTGACGTGCTTCTGAAGCAAAAACCATGCATACAAACAGATAAGCATCCCCTGAAAGACTGTATTTAATCATTTTGTATACTGTTTTATGTTTTTTAGGGACCCCCTGGACTTCCAGGATTTCCGGGGACACCTGGGATGCCTGTAAGGAAAATGACAATTTCTACATGGACCCTGCATTTTGGTTTATAATACTGCAATATTATTTCTTTTCACCTTTTTTTGTCTATCCCTGAGTCCTTCTCTATCTAAGCCTGGTTCTCTGACACAGGGGCCCCTGACACTGCGCTGCAGTGCGCCTCGGGCCTCTGTGGCAGTAAATGTGCTATATGCTGATATTACTGTTGTTTGTTAGTAAATATTTATTCCTTGCTGGGATGTTGGCCGTGCCGGGTGCGGTGTTATGGTCTGAGTTAGAGGTCCCCTAATGTCAGGCTGCTTGTCCTACCTGCAGAAATATAATGGTTCTTGTCCCGTACTTTCAGGGGTTACCTGGTCAGGACGGCTCACCTGGACCTTCCGGTATCCCAGGATGCAACGGGACAAAGGTAAACTTGTCTTTCGTTCATCACGAAGCGCATCGCTCCCACTCCTGCAGCACACTATAGCCCTGTGCATCGCTCCCAGACCTGTGCATCGCTCCCATCCTGCAGCACACTAAAGTCCTGTGCATCGCTCCCAGACCTGTGCATCGCCCCATCCTGCAGCACACTAAAGTCATGTGCATCGCTCCCACTCCTGCAGCACACTAAAGTCCTGTGCATTGCTCCCAGACCTGTGCATCGCTCCCATCCTGCAGCACACTAAAATCCTGTGCATCGCTCCCACTCCTGCAGCACACTAAAGTCCTGTGCATCGCTCCCACTCCTGCAGCACACTAAAGTCCTGTGCATCGCTCCCACTCCTGCAGCACACTAAAGTCCTGTGCATTGCTCCCAGAACTGTGCATTGCTCCCATCCTGCAGCACACTAAAGTCCTGTGCATCGCTCCCACTCCTGCAGCACACTAAAGCCCTGTGCATCGCTCCCAGCCCTGCAGCGCACTAAAGCCCTGTGCATCCCTCCCATCCTGCAGCGCACTAAAGCCCTGTGCATCGCTTGCGCCTCCATTTCACCAATAACCATTCCGTATGTCACCTTTCCATGGAGATTTTTTTTAGAAATGTCTCCAATCTACAAAAACAGAGGGAGTTCTGATCCGACGAAACACCCGATCGGACTGAAGAACAAATCCATTGTATTTAATAAATAAAAAATACCACAAACCTGCCTATCCCCTTTATCTCTCAGCATAACATGCTTCCACTGCAGCCAGGAACTCTGGGTAATGACATGCAAATGAGCACACCGTGTCACTTTTTGTATTGTAGTCTTGAAGTTTTAATTTGATACATTTGGAGATCATTTCCCCCCCCCCACCACCACTTTTAACCCCAGTTTAAAATCTGAAATAAAATCTACTAAATCTCACGTGACACCAGCCACAAACTTTATATACAGCAGGGGCGGGCAACTCCAGTCCTCAAGGGCCACCAACAGGTCAGGTTTTCAGGATATCCCTGCTTCAGCCCGGGTGGCCCAATCAGTGGCTCAGTCTTCGACTGAGCCACTGATTGGGCCACCCGGGCTGAAGCAGGGATATCCGTAAACCCGGATCTGTTGGTGGCCCTTGAGGACTGGAGTTGGCTGACCAACTGATTGACCCACCTATGCTGAAGCAGGGATATCCTTAACACCTGACTTGTTGGTGGCCATTGACGGCTGGAGTTGCCCCCCCCCTGATATAAACACATTGGAGGTATGTATGAAAATGACGCAATTTGCCCCAGCACACACAGCAACAACGTAGACACGAGTCACTTTGCCTCAGCGTCCGAGGCACGAAGCGTGTACACCTCGCGTCTGGCGTTAGCCGCAGAGCGGACCTGGATTTATTGTACGTTAAAGCCAGAGGGGAAACCGCCCCAAGTCTCCTAACATTGCGCCGAGCATCTCCTCTCGTAATTCCTCCTTTCACCGCTCCCCAAACAGCTCGCTGGCGCAAGGGGCGCGGAATCGGAACAAAGCTCACTGATTGGTTGGATTCTTTGTTGACAGAGCATTGGGATTGTGCGGGGGTTTCTCAGTACCTTTCTCTGCCGTTTAGGGAGATCGCGGCTTTACCGGGAGTTCGGGATTCCCAGGTACACCAGGTCCTCTGGTAAGTATTGATTATCACGATATCCCCCTGAACACCACGCAAGCCTTTATGGAAATATGATTGATTTGATGAGTTTGTCTATAATCTTCCAATAAGGTGGCTCAATCAGTGGCTCAATCATAGACTGAGCCACTGATTGAGCCACCTGTGCTGAGGCAGGGATATATATAAACCCTGATCTGTTGGTGGCCCTTGGGGACTGGAGTTGGCCAGTCAACGACTGACCAACTGATTGAGCCACATGTGCTGAAGCAGGGATATCCTGTAAACCTGGCGTGTTGGTGGAATTTGAGAACTGGAGTTGGCCACCCCTGTTCTAATAGCGTTAGATCCGTAAATAGATATATTTTTTTGATGTTAGTTTGTAGTTAAAAGTATATTCTTTCTAGAAAAGTTCCCGTTAATACATTGAATATGTGTTTTTCTTGTCTTTTTAAGGGCCCCCCTGGCTTACCAGGTGTAAAGGTATGTATGCAAACATCGAAATACAAAAACGACCAAAAAATTTATGAAATTACCCTAAACACTGCAGTGTGGGATACTAACTCAGATCTTCAAGACAGGAATGTAAACATGTTATGTTATTCCTCCCTCTCACGGGTTGGGGTACAGGCGGCTGTGAGTAGAACATTTAGTGATACAGAATTCACTACTTCACTACAGATCGCTGTGAAAACGAGTTTCTTGGAGGATGTGACGAGTTAGATCAGCATGAAATGTATTCAGATCAATGTCAGATGTAGATAAGGGACACTTTGATCTCTCAGAAAAACAATATTACGGTTAGGTACAATTAGATTTCAATCAATTATATGACAACCTGAACATTATCCAGGTATAACGGGCGGGGGGGGGGGGGAGGGGGGAGGGCTGTGCACAGCAAGAATCAAAAATGAAAGGGCTAGAGTGCAAAAATAAAGTTAAAATGTAGTTTATTCAGCACATGTAGAAAAGTGGACATACAGCAGCAGCAAATCACTGACGCGTTTCGCCTTGTCAAAGAGTAGAGTTATTATGCTTTATTGGATTGAAGGAACTTTATTTGTTTCTTATAATAAGTAATCTCTGAAGCACTCATATTAGATTTGCGTCTATCCATGTGTAACCTCAAGTGCTGGACAGGGCAGAAATACGGCTCCAGTGTGTTCAAGGTCTTTCCAGAGTACGGAGGGTTAAAATAGGTTTTATCAAGAAGGAGATACCATGCAGTTTTATCAGATAACCTTAGATTTTGCCATCGTCTGATTCTATATCTCTTATACTTCCCCCAAAATTAGTATATAGTTCCTTGTGTGAGTGGGCAATCTGCTCTCATTCATTTCTTTGACATTTTTAATACAAATATATTCTTGTTTTACATCAACACCAGTGGGAAAGTTGGAATGTGCCATCTTTTTATGTTACAAGCTGTTTGGTTTTTGATGGCATAAATTTTCAATGTAAAATCCATTTTTTTCCGGGTATTTTAAAAGAAATAGGAATTTATAAATACTAACGTAACATTCGTAAATTAAGTTTAGGAGCTACATAAATATAGTCTGGGAGGTTGTAAAAATACTTATGTCCATGAAGTTTAACCTGTGATTGATTAAGTATTGATTAAGTATTGCATTACACACATGGGGCCTATTCAGTATGTGGTGCAGTAGAAATTAATCTGATTAATATTAAGATATTAATCGGATATACAACATTGGCCTTTAAAGCAGCAGCCCAAGCTGCCGGTTTTTATTTGATTGTTTTCCCTTTAATGTGTATACTAATATAATCCACACAATGATAAGTAATTAGCTGACTTGCAGATCGATCCGTTCTCCTGTGATCGATCCGGGAAGATTCTGCCCGGGGTTCACTAAATGGCTGTCAGTGCAGCAGAAGAGGACCAAAGATGCAAAGTTTTCTGGGGAAGATCATGTGACCAGGCAGTCACTAGATGCAATTGCTGCACTGCTAGAGAGAGAGGGCAGGGCTCAAAAAGGGGTGTGCCAGAGCATGTTTCAGAAGAGGAAGGGGATGTGACTTTGTAAATGGTTGCTACAGAAACAAAAAATGCTTGTTACGTTTTAATACATTAAAAATATAATTTAGAGTTGTTTTAAAAAATGCTACATGTATTTTCTCATTGTACAGAACTAATTTATTTAATTAAAAAAACCACACACTTGTAGGATATTGCTTGAACTGCAGCTTTAAATCTCCTGTACTGTATGTGTTCCTAGGTAGACAAGTTTTTGTTATGTAATCTGTAGTATGACCACCAGGGGTCACTGCTGGACACTGTGTAGAAGTTATGCTGTTCCCGGCAGCATTGGGCTGAGTATTAATGCGTTTCTGCACATTCTCTGTAGGGGGAGCCGGGGGAGTTGTTCCGCTTGTCACAGCCGGGACAGAAAGGTGACTCCGGATTACCGGGTCTCCCGGGATTACCTGTAAGTACCGGAGTATCCCGGAATATGGACTGTTGGACATACATCTGTGTGATTGACACTAAATATCATACAGGGCCGGCTGGTAAAATGGTGGCGCAGGGCAGTGGTGCGGGCGTCTCACCTTCTCCTGCGCGGTCTGTTGCTGTCAGTATCCTCATGGCGCCGCGACGGCAAGTGGTGTCGCGTTGCCATGGCAATGTGATGCTATTGTATGTCGCGGCGCCATGAGGGATACTGACAGCAAGAGAGCGCACGGGAGAAGGTAAGAGAGTCACCGAGACCCCACGCTCTCCACGGAAAATGGCGCCGATAGCACCGCCATCAAGCCGGCCCCGCGACCCCCGTGTGAGCACGTTCACACGTCTCAGACAGATCTGCAGCCCTGCCTTTCCCCATTATCTCTTAGCAAACAGCGCTTCCACTGCAGCAAGGGATTCTGGGTAATGGCATGCAAATGAGCACTCACATGGTGTCACCTTTTATCTTTTACACTAAATATCACATTTATTAAGTCATTATTATTCATAGAAATATTTCATTTCTTAACGTGTTCCTGTGACAGGACACTGTTGGGCCGGCACTGCAGTCTGCTTCATTACTGACCCGGTTACACTAATGCAGGGGCGGCCAACTCCAGTCCTCAAGGGCCACCAACAGGTCAGGTTTTCAGGATATCCCTGCTTCAGCACAGGTGGCTCAATCAGTGGCTCAGTCAAAGACTGAGCCACTGATTGAGCCACCTGTGCTGAAGCAGGGATACCCATAAACCATGATCTTGTTAGTAGCCCTTGAGGACTGTAGTTGGCCGCCCCTGCACTGATTCACTTATCTTCTGCTGTCTCCCAGCGGCAAAACTTTACCAAACCCAGCACCAAGGAACCGCACCAGATTTATTAAAGGACAAACTCCAATTGCTTTTCATGGGACTCCTTATCTTTGATGAATCTGATGCTGTTTTTTGCACGGCCTTTGCCCCCCGACTTTAGTACCTAGATCCCAGTAAATGTAAAGCGCGTGTCTAGAAATACTTTGCGTTGCTATTTTGTAACTCTCTGTGCCTCTTTGTTTCTCTGCAGGGCTCCGCGGGTGTCGCGGGAATTCAGGGTCCCGTCGGCCGACCTGGTCCTCCAGGTTTAATGGTATGAATGTGTACGCTAATTTGTACAGTAATTAAAGGTCGACGCATCTGCTGTTGCATGCCTACCTGAGCTACCTGTTTCCGCCTATTTCAGCAGTGAGCGAACTGTTACTCTGTAGCCAAAATCTGCCTCCCAATCTGTGCGCTGCATCCTTACTCCCAATCTGTGCGCTGCATCCTTACTCCCAATCTGTGCGCTGCATCCTTAATTCCAATCTGTACGTTGTATCCTTAATCCCAATCTGTACGCTGCATCCTTAATCCCAATCTGTATGCTGCATCCTTAATCCCAATATGTGCGCTGCATCCTTAATCCCAATCTGTGCGCTGCATCCTTAATCCCAATCTGTGCGCTGCATCCTTAATCCCAATCTGTATGCTGCATCCTTAATCCCAATCTGTGCGCTGCATCCTTAATCCCAATCTGTGCGCTGCATCCTTAATCCCAATCTGTGCGCTGCATCCTCACTCCCAATCTGTGCGCTGCATCCTCACTCCCAATCTATACGCTGCATTCTCACTCCCAATCTGTACGCTGCATCCTTACTCCCAATCTGTGCGCTGCGTCCTTACTCCCAATATGTACGCTGCGTCCTCACTCCCAATCTATACGCTGCATCCTCACTCCCAATCTGTACGCTGCATCCTTACTCTCAATCTGTGCGCTGCGTCCTTACTCCCAATCTGTACGCTGCATCCTCACTCCCAATCTATACGCTGCATCCTCACTCCCAATTTGTACTCTGCGTCTTTACTCCCAATCTGTACTCTGCGTAGTTACTCCCAATCTGTACGCTGCATCTTTACTCCAAATCTGTACGCTGCATCCTCACTCCCAATCTATACGCTGCATCCTCACTCCCAATCTATACGCTGCATCCTCACTCCCAATCTGTACGCTGCATCCTCACTCCCAATCTATACGCTGCATCCTCACTCCCAATCAGTACGCTGCATCCTTATTCCCAATCTGTGCGCTGCATCCTTACTCCCAATCAGTACGCTGCATCCTCACTCCCAATCAGTACACTACATCCTTACTCCCAATCTTTACGCTGCGTCCTCACTCCCAATCAGTACGCTGCGTCCTTACTCCCAATCTGTACTCTGCGTCCTTACTCCCAATCTGTACGCTGCGTCCTCACTCCCAATCTATACGCTGCGTCCTCACTCCCAATCTGTACGCTGCGTCCTTACTCCCAATCTGTACGCTGCGTCCTCACTCCCAATCTGTACGCTGCGTCCTCACTCCCAATATGTACGCTGCGTCCTCACTCCCAATCTGTACGCTGCGTCCTTACTCCCAATCTGTACGCTGCGTCCTCACTCCCAATCTGTACGCTGCGTCCTCACTCCAAATCTGTACTCTGCGTCCTCACTCCCAATCTGTGCGCTGCGTCCTTACTCCCAATCTGTACGCTGCGTCCTTACTCCCAATCTGTACGCTGCGTCCTCACTCCCAATCTGTACGCTGCGTCCTCACTCCCAATCTGTACGCTGCGTCCTCACTCCCAATCTGTACGCTGCGTCCTCACTCCCAATCTGTACTCTGCGTCCTCACTCCCAATCTGTACTCTGCGTCCTCACTCCCAATCTGTACGCTGCGTCCTTACTCCCAATCTGTACGCTGCGTCCTCACTCCCAATCTGTACGCTGCGTCCTCACTCCCAATCTGTACTCTGCGTCCTCACTCCCAATCTGTACTCTGCGTCCTCACTCCCAATCTGTGCGCTGCGTCCTTACTCCCAATCTGTACGCTGCGTCCTTACTCCCAATCTGTACGCTGCGTCCTCACTCCCAATCTGTACGCTGCGTCCTTACTCCCAATCTGTACGCTGCGTCCTCACTCCCAATCTGTACTCTGCGTCCTCACTCCCAATCTGTACTCTGCGTCCTCACTCCCAATCTGTACGCTGCGTCCTCACTCCCAATCAGTACGCTGCGTCCTTACTCCCAATCAGTACGCTGCGTCCTCACTCCCAATCTGTGCGCTGCATCCTCACTCCCAATCTGTACGCTGCGTCCTCACTCCCAATCTGTACGCTGCGTCCTCACTCCCAATCTGTACGCTGCGTCCTTACTCCCAATCAGTACGCTGCGTCCTTACTCCCAATCAGTACGCTGCGTCCTCACTCCCAATCTGTGCGCTGCATCCTCACTCCCAATCTGTGCGCTGCATCCTCACTCCCAATCAGTACGCTGCGTCCTCACTCCCAATCTGTGCGCTGCATCCTCACTCCCAATCTGTACGCTGCGTCCTCACTCCCAATCTGTACGCTGCATCCTTACTCCCAATCTGTACGCTGCGTCCTCACTCCCAATCAGTACGCTGCGTCCTCACTCCCAATCTGTGCGCTGCATCTTCACTCCCAATCAGTACGCTGCGTCCTCACTCCCAATCAGTACGCTGCGTCCTCACTCCCAATCTGTACGCTGCGTCCTCACTCCCAATCTGTACGCTGCGTCCTCACTCCCAATCTGTGCGCTGCATCCTTACTCCCAATCTGTGCGCTGCGTCCTTACTCCCAATCTGTACGCTGCATCCTTACTCCCAATCAGTACACTGCGTCCTTACTCCCAATCTGTACACTGCGTCCTTACTCCCAATCTTTACACTGCGTCCTTACTCCCAATCGGTACACTGCGTCCTTACTCCCAATCTGTACGCTGCATCCTCACTCCCAATCTATACGCTGCATCCTCACTCCCAATTTGTACTCTGCGTCCTTACTCCCAATCTGTACTCTGCGTAGTTACTCCCAATCTGTACGCTGCATCCTCACTCCCAATCAGTACGCTGCGTCCTCACTCCCAATCTGTACGCTGCGTCCTTACTCCCAATCTGTACGCTGCGTCCTTACTCCCAATCTGTACGCTGCATCCTCACTCCCAATTTGTACTCTGCGTCCTCACTCCCAATCTGTACTCTGCGTAGTTACTCCCAATCTGTACGCTGCATCCTCACTCCCAATCAGTACGCTGCGTCCTCACTCCCAATCTGTACGCTGCGTCCTTACTCCCAATCTGTACGCTGCGTCCTTACTCCCAATCTGTACGCTGCATCCTCACTCCCAATCTGTACGCTGCTTCCTTACTCCCAATCAGTACGCTGCGTCCTCACTCCCAATCTGTACGCTGCATCCTCACTCCCAATCTATACGCTGCATCCTCACTCCCAATCTGTACGCTGCGTCCTCACTCCCAATCTGTACGCTGCGTCCTCACTCCCAATCTGTACTCTGCGTCCTTACTCCCAATCTGTACGCTGCGTCCTCACTCCCAATCTATACGCTGCGTCCTCACTCCCAATCTGTACGCTGCGTCCTCACTCCCAATCTATACGCTGCATCCTCACTCCCAATCTGTAAGCTGCATCCTTACTCCCAATCAGTACGCTGCGTCCTTACTCTCAATCTGTACGCTGCATCCTTACTCCCAATCTGTACGCTGCGTCCTTACTCCCAATCTGTGCGCTGCGTCCTCACTCCCAATCAGTACGCTGCGTCCTCACTCCCAATCTGTACGCTGCGTCCTTACTCCCAATCTGTACGCTGCGTCCTCACTCCCAATCTGTACGCTGCGTCCTCACTCCCAATATGTACGCTGCGTCCTCACTCCCAATCTGTACGCTGCGTCCTTACTCCCAATCTGTACGCTGCGTCCTCACTCCCAATCTGTACGCTGCGTCCTCACTCCAAATCTGTACTCTGCGTCCTCACTCCCAATCTGTGCGCTGCGTCCTTACTCCCAATCTGTACGCTGCGTCCTTACTCCCAATCTGTACGCTGCGTCCTTACTCCCAATCTGTACGCTGCGTCCTCACTCCCAATCTGTACGCTGCGTCCTCACTCCCAATCTGTACGCTGCGTCCTCACTCCCAATCTGTACTCTGCGTCCTCACTCCCAATCTGTACTCTGCGTCCTCACTCCCAATCTGTACGCTGCGTCCTCACTCCCAATCTGTACGCTGCGTCCTCACTCCCAATCTGTACGCTGCGTCCTCACTCCCAATCTGTACTCTGCGTCCTCACTCCCAATCTGTACTCTGCGTCCTCACTCCCAATCTGTGCGCTGCGTCCTTACTCCCAATCTGTACGCTGCGTCCTTACTCCCAATCTGTACGCTGCGTCCTTACTCCCAATCTGTACGCTGCGTCCTCACTCCCAATCTGTACGCTGCGTCCTTACTCCCAATCTGTACGCTGCGTCCTCACTCCCAATCTGTACTCTGCGTCCTCACTCCCAATCTGTACTCTGCGTCCTTACTCCCAATCTGTACGCTGCGTCCTTACTCCCAATCAGTACGCTGCGTCCTTACTCCCAATCAGTACGCTGCGTCCTCACTCCCAATCTGTGCGCTGCATCCTCACTCCCAATCTGTGCGCTGCATCCTCACTCCCAATCAGTACGCTGCGTCCTCACTCCCAATCTGTGCGCTGCGTCCTCACTCCCAATCTGTACGCTGCGTCCTCACTCCCAATCTGTACGCTGCATCCTTACTCCCAATCTGTACGCTGCGTCCTCACTCCCAATCAGTACGCTGCGTCCTCACTCCCAATCTGTGCGCTGCATCTTCACTCCCAATCAGAACGCTGCGTCCTCACTCCCAATCAGTACGCTGCGTCCTCACTCCCAATCTGTACGCTGCGTCCTCACTCCCAATCTGTACGCTGCGTCCTCACTCCCAATCTGTGCGCTGCATCCTTACTCCCAATCTGTGCGCTGCGTCCTTACTCCCAATCTGTACGCTGCATCCTTACTCCCAATCAGTACACTGCGTCCTTACTCCCAATCTGTACACTGCGTCCTTACTCCCAATCGGTACACTGCGTCCTTACTCCCAATCTGTACGCTGCATCCTCACTCCCAATCTATACGCTGCATCCTCACTCCCAATTTGTACTCTGCGTCCTTACTCCCAATCTGTACTCTGCGTAGTTACTCCCAATCTGTACGCTGCATCCTCACTCCCAATCAGTACGCTGCGTCCTCACTCCCAATCTGTACGCTGCGTCCTCACTCCCAATCTGTACGCTGCGTCCTTACTCCCAATCTGTACGCTGCGTCCTTACTCCCAATCTGTACGCTGCATCCTCACTCCCAATCTGTACGCTGCATCCTTACTCCCAATCAGTACGCTGCGTCCTCACTCCCAATCTGTACGCTGCATCCTCACTCCCAATCTATACGCTGCGTCCTCACTCCCAATCTGTACGCTGCGTCCTCACTCCCAATCTGTACGCTGCGTCCTTACTCCCAATCTGTACTCTGCGTCCTTACTCCCAATCTGTACGCTGCGTCCTCACTCCCAATCTATACGCTGCGTCCTCACTCCCAATCTGTACGCTGCGTCCTCACTCCCAATCTATACGCTGCATCCTCACTCCCAATCTGTACGCTGCATCCTTACTCCCAATCAGTACGCTGCGTCCTTACTCCCAATCTGTACGCTGCATCCTTACTCCCAATCTGTACGCTGCGTCCTTACTCCCAATCTGTGCGCTGCGTCCTCACTCCCAATCAGTACGCTGCGTCCTCACTCCCAATCTGTACGCTGCATCCTCACTCCCAATCTGTGCGCTGCGTCCTCACTCCCAATCTGTGCGCTGCGTCCTTACTCCCAATCTGTGCGCTGCGTCCTTACTCCCAATCTGTGCGCTGCGTCCTTACTCCCAATCAGTACGCTGCGTCCTCACTCCCAATCTGTACTCTGCGTCCTCACTCCCAATCTGTGCGCTGCATCCTCACTCCCAATCAGTACTCTGCATCCTCACTCCCAATCTGTACGCAGCGTCCTCACTCCCAATCTGTACGCTGCGTCCTCACTCCCAATCTGTGCGCTGCATCCTCACTCCCAATCTGTGCGCTGCGTCCTCACTCCCAATCTGTGCGCTGCATCCTCACTCCCAATCTGTGCGCTGCGTCCTTACTCCCAATCTGTGCGCTGCATCCTCACTCCCAATCTTCCTCCCAATCCCCCATGAGACACTTACATATCCTTTCTTTCTTTTTTTTAGGGGCCGCCTGGAACATTCGGACTTCCGGGTCCCAAGGTAAATACCCCTCTCACCCCGCTCTCTTGTTTAAGGTGTAGTAACAAAGGGATGGGCCCTGAGAGGGTGGGAAGCTTGTAACGTAGCCACTACTTGCTGGTCCAATAAAAGGTATCACACCCCTACTCCCTCTCCCTCCTCTGTTACTACTCCCTCTCCCTCCTCTGTTACTACTCCCTCTCCCTCCTCTGTTACTACTCCCTCTCCCTCCTCTGTTACTACTCCCTCTCCCTCATCTGTTACTCCTCCCTCTCCCTCCTCTGTTACTACTCCCTCTCCCTCCTCTGTTACTACTCCCTCTCCCTCCTCTGTTACTACTCCCTCTCCCTCCTCTGTTACTACTCCCTCTCCCTCCTCTGTTACTACTCCCTCTCCCTCCTCTGTTACTTCTCCCTCTCCCTCCTCTGTTACTACTCCCTCTCCCTCCTCTGTTACTACTCCCTCTCCCTCCTCTGTTACTACTCCCTCTCCCTCCTCTGTTACTACTCCATCTCCTCCGGTGTTACTACTCCCTCTCCTCCGGTGTTACTACTCCCTCTCCCTCCTCTGTTACTACTCCCTCTCCCTCCGCTGTTACTACTCCCTCTCCCTCCTCTGTTACTACTCCCTCTCCCTCCTCTGTTACTACTCCCTCTCCCTCCTATGTTACTAATCCCTCTCCCTCCTCTGTTACTACTCCCTCTCCTCCGGTGTTACTACTCCCTCTCCTCCAGTGTTACTACTCCCTCTCTTTCCTCTGTTACTACTCCCTCTCTCTCCTCTGTTACTACTCCCTCTCCTCTGGTGTTACTACTCCCTCTCCCTCCTCTGTTACTACTCCCTCTCCCTCCTCTGTTACTACTCCCTCTCCTCCGGTGTTACTACTCCCTCTCCCTCCTCTGTTACTACTCCCTCTCCCTCCTCTGTTACTACTCCCTCTCCCTCCTCTGTTACTACTCCCTCTCCCTCCTCTGTTACTACTCCCTCTCCCTCCTCTGTTACTACTCCCTCTCCCTCCTCTGTTACTACTCCCTCTCCCTCCGCTGTTACTACTCCCTCTCCCTCCTCTGTTACTACTCCCTCTCCTCCGGTGTTACTACTCTCCCTCCTCTGTTACTACTCCCTCTCCCTCCTCTGTTACTACTCCCTCTCCCTCCTCTGTTACTACTCCCTCTCCCTCCTCTGTTACTACTCCCTCTCCCTCCTCTGTTACTACTCCCTCTCCCTCCTCTGTTACTACTCCCTCTCCCTCCTCTGTTACTACTCCCTCTTCTCTGGTGTTACTACTCCCTCTCCCTCCTCTGTTACTACTCCCTCTCCCTCCTCTGTTACTACTCCCTCTCCCTCCACTGTTACTACTCCCTCTCCCTCCTCTGTTACTACTCCCTCTCCCGCCTCTGTTACTACTCCCTCTCCCTCCTCTGTTACTACTCCCTCTCCCTCCTCTGTTACTACTCCCTCTCCTCCGGTGTTACTACTCCCTCTCCTCCGGTGTTACTACTCCCTCTCCCTCCTCTGTTACTACTCCCTCTCCTCCGGTGTTACTACTCCCTCTCCTCCGGTGTTACTACTCCCTCTCCCTTTTCTGTTACTACTCCCTCTCCCTCCTCTGTTACTACTCCCTCTCCTCTGGTGTTACTACTCCCTCTCCCTCCTCTGTTACTACTCCCTCACCCTCCTCTGTTACTACTCCCTCTCCTCCGGTGTTACTACTCCCTCTCCCTCCTCTGTTACTACTCCCTCTCCCTCCTCTGTTACTACTCCCTCTCCCTCCTCTGTTACTACTCCCTCTCCCTCCTCTGTTACTACTCCCTCTCCCTCCTCTGTTACTACTCCCTCTCCCTCCTCTGTTACTACTCCCTCTCCCTCCTCTGTTACTACTCCCTCTTCTCTGGTGTTACTACTCCCTCTCCCTCCTCTGTTACTACTCCCTCTCCCTCCTCTGTTACTACTCCCTCTCCCTCCTCTGTTACTACTCCCTCTACCTCCTCTGTTACTACTCCCTCTCCCTCCTCTGTTACTACTCCCTCTCCCTCCTCTGTTACTACTCCCTCGCCCTGCTCTGTTACTACTCCCTCGCCCTGCTCTGTTACTACTCCCTCTCCCTCCTCTGTTACTGCTCTCTCTCCCTCCTCTGTTACTACCTGGAAGACGGGACTCGCCCGGGTCCCATCCTTGTTATTTTATGGTTTAACGTTCCTTTTTCTTTGTTTTTTGGGGTTTTTTTGTACTTATTTTGATTTATTTTTCATTTTATAGGGTAACATGGGTTTAAACTTCCAAGGACCCAAAGGAGAAAAGGTACGAAGTCCGCACCTGCAACGGGTATTTCTGCAACGGGTATTTCGCAACGCTAGTGTTACCCGCTTCTAGGGCGGGGGGGGGGGGGGCGCAGGGCACGGGGCTGAATGCTGATGGAACGTTCTTGGTTTTTAGGGTGAGACGGGTCTCCAAGGGCCACCAGGACCACCCGGGCAAATAGGGGAACAGAAAAAACCTGAAGATGTGGAGATCCAGAAGGGGGAAAAGGTGAGTGATTAAAAGACCCGGCGCATCTGTTAAACCAATGCACACGGTCCGGTTTGCAGGTGTCGTTTTAGAAAATAAAATTCCAATGCTTTCCGCAGTTATTCTTACCTGTGTTATGCTGTAGTTTAAGGCAGGGGTGGGCAACTCCAGTCCTCAAGCCACCCCCAACAGGCCAGGTTTTCAGCATATTCCAGCTTCAGCACAGGTGGCTCAATCAGTGGCTCAGTCGAAGACTGAGCCACTGATTGAGCCACCTGTGCTGAAGCCGGGACTGATTGAGCAACCTGTGCTGAAGCAGGGATATTCTGAAAACCTGACCTGATGAGGGGGTGGGGCTTGAGTACTGGAGTTGGGCCCCCTTGGTTTTTAGGCATGTGTGATTTACATGTTGGGTTGTTTTTGTGTGTTGAAAATCACACATAAAAATTAAATAATCCAAAACATTATACTGTATTATATTTTAGGAGTATGGGATTTTTGGGGGGGAATTCCCCTCCGGCTGCCAAATTAGAGATGTTTTGTTAAATATTTGTGGCGGTCGCTATTAAAGATGGAACTGGAACCGACCACTGCAATTTGGGAAATAGTCCAGCGTTGCCTCTTGCAATAAACACGTTATTTGTTGTGGAACTTGTTGCATTTCTTTTTGCACTTTCCTGGAGCCCAACATATTGGGCCTAAATGAGTGGAATATGAGCCAAAAATTAAAAAGTGTCAGATGTGTTGCAGGTTGCGATACCTTTTAGCGGGACTGACATTAATAAAAGTGCGAAAATAAATGTAATAAATTCTACAACAAATAGCACAAATACAATCTTCCAAGCTTACAATCTGTGCTTTTGGTGCCTGAGGCACAGGGAAATAAAGTGACTTGCCCCAGGTCACAAGGAGCCGACACCGGGAACTGAGCTGTTGCTTACAGAGCCTGAGTCTCTACTCACTGAGTCGCTCCTTTAGCCCCCTTATAGGTTTCTACTTTGCACGAAAAGTGATAAAGAAAGTTTTCATTACACGGTACTTCTGTATGCTTTGATAAGGGGAACTGCACCTTCAAAATGTCCCATTAATAATTATAATAATTGTACAATAATATTTTGTGGGAAGGGAGATGGTTGTGATAGGCATGGGGTGGTAAACTCCAGTCGTCAAAGGACACCAACGGGTCAGGTTTTCAGGATATCCCTGCTTCGGTACAGGTGGATCAGTCAAATACTAAGCCACCTGTGCTGAAGCAGGGATATCCCTAATACCTGACCTGTTCCTTAAGGACTGCCATTGGCCGCCAGTAATACAGTAATAACAGTAATTACTAGAGATGGACGAATTTGGATCCGCCTCGGATTGCACAGGTGTGATCCTTCTTCAGCACAGGCATGTCTCCCTAATTTATTTGGAGGGACGTTTGAGGGGATCTCTATACACATGCGCACACACACACAGACACGCACACGCACACCTGGCGACTGCTAATTTCGGGGACATCATTTTGACAGTTTCATTCACCCATCTCTAGCAATAATGGTGGTAGTTTTACAGACTGGCCAGCAAGTGGCAGCCATCTCTTACAATCTCTTATCTCAACATTGTCCAGCATGGGGGGGGCCTGTAAACTCCATACTCAAAATGTCAACGCCCAACATGGAAAGCAGTTCGGAGTCGCACAGAGCTTTGTGGGTTGTGCTGTCTGTAGTAGGACCAGTATTTATTGCAAGAGCTGAACTGCAGCTCCCAGCATCCCACGCTGCTGAGGAAGGCGGTCAGTGCACATATAATTGGCTTCCTCACTCCAGGAGTGACCCGCGGTGCCTGGTTAATCCTACCTGGTGGAATTAAGTGGTTTAATTTGAATTACAGGTTTGTTTCATCAGCAAAGAAAAAGTTAATTGGGACTTTCAGGCAAGATTAATATTTTAGGTTCCCCTCCGCCCCCCCCCCCCCCACTGCCCCCCCCCCCAAATAAAATGGCCACTTAACTCGGGTAACTATATTTGTCCCGGAAAAAAATGGACGCAAGCGCTGACTTCGCATACGTGAATGGTGAGCGCCAACTGCGCTTGCGTGAATGGCGAGCACCGCGAATGGCTGCGTATGCGCAATCAGCGTTTGCCGGCCGCTTATGTGCATTCGCGATCGGCGCATGTGCGCATGCGCGATCGGAGCTTGCCGGTCACGCATGCGTGGCCAGCGCACAGAAAAAACGGGACTGTGGACAGAAAAGTCGGTACCTGGCACAAACGGCCAAAAAAACGGGACAGTCCCGGCTAAACCGGGACATCTGGTCATCCTACACTTAATGGCCCCTCAGACCACCGGACCTTATTATTTAAAAAAAAAATGAATATCTTCTATTTGTATGACGCCAACATATTCCGCGGTGCAGCACAAGGTGGGAGTGAGGAAAAGAGATAGGAGTAGCAAGGAGGTCCCTGTCCCGAGGAACTTACAATCTAGGCGGAAGGGTGGAGACACAAGGAATAGGGTGTGTGAGATTCTTAGCGAGGGTTTGGCTATCAATGTCAGGTATGTCCGATAAGCCCGGTCCTAGGGCGGCAAAATTTGTGGGCGGCAAATTTTCGGGGGGTTTTTTTTTCTCTTTTTTTTCCCCCCATCTCTCTTTCCCACTGATTACCAGGGGAGAGCGTGGGGCCACCGTAACGGTCTCTTATCTTCTCCTCCACACTGCCCTCCTCCTCCTGTAGCATCCCACGCTGCGGGGTCACATGGCGACCCTGGGCGGCGCAAAGGGAAGTGCGTCTGGGCGGGAAAAGTTAAAACCCGCCACTGGATACAAACATTACAGTGCTACCACGGGGCAGCGCCTGCTGCGCCGACTGTTCCTATAACGCCTCCCGAAGTGACTGCGACACAGGTGGAGAAAAGACGACGCAAAGCTCACTACCTGAAGGGGTGCAACTGTTATATGCACGTAGCAAAAGTAACACATCGGAGGGAAGATGAGAGAATTTTAGTTAAAACTCAAGATTTGTTTCATCTCTCGGCTTTGTGGTTACCGTGGTAACCTTTACACTGCGCGGGGTTCTTGAAAGAGTTCACGTAACCGCCAGGAAGTTAGACATGTGACACGCGGATATTTCCTGAACGGAGCAGCACAATGCGCAAGGGAAAACAGCGTTGGAAACGGCGAGACGATACTTCTTAATGTTAGTTAAAGTGCAAGAAAAAAAAACAAAATGGTTAGCGCCGACTGCAGCTTTAATATCACAAATCCCATTCGCCATCCCTGGCTGCGTCTGCCCCTTGTGATTGGGAATATAGATGTATTACTGTTCCTGTATTCATATGTCACCTTCTTTCTTTTCTTTATAGGGTGGAAAAGGAGAAAGTGGGTATCCAGGAGAACGTGGCCCAATGGTAAGAAAAGCCCGGATGGATTTATTCTCTTTAGCTGCTTACAGAGACTTAGGGGCTTATTCTATTTGTGTCAAAGAGGCCGGTCAGCCTGTTCTCCGACGAAATCCCCCATTGTCATTGGAAAACCGGCCCAATTGGCCGATTCGGTGGATATATTAGAAGCCCTTAGATGTATCAGTGAATAGGACCTTATTTATACATTGGCCTCACATTGGGTATTATATTTATGGAGTAGAACATTTATTTAATTATTTTGTATCTTTACTATACTATTTCCCACTTCAAAGACCGTTGCATTAAAACTAGGTCACCCCTTTTAAACCTTGATACACGCATGAAATTAATGTGCGTGTGCAAATCACACTCCCACACGTAGCAGCCGAAATTAATGTGCGTGTGCAAATCACACTCCCACACGTAACAGCTGACATTAATGTGCGTGTGCAAATCACACTCCCTCACGTAGCAGCTGAAATTAATGTGCGTGTGCAAATCACACTCCCTCACGTAGCAGCTGAAATTAATGTACGTGTGCAAATCACACTCCCTCACGTAGCAGCTGAAATTAATGTGCGTGTGCAAATCACACTCCCTCACGTAGCTGCTGAAATTAATGTGCGTGTGCAAATCACACTCCCTCACGTAGCAGCTGAGATTAATGTACGTGTGCAAATCACACTCCCACACGTAGCAGCTGAAATTAATGTACGTGTGCAAATCTACTCCCACACGTAGCAGCCGAAATTAATGTGCGTGTGCAAATCACACTCCCTCACGTAGCAGCTGAAATTAATGTGCGTGTGCAAATCACACTCCCTCACGTAGCTGCTGAAATTAATGTGCGTGTGCAAATCACACTCCCTCACGTAGCAGCTGAGATTAATGTACGTGTGCAAATCACACTCCCACACGTAGCAGCTGAAATTAATGTACGTGTGCAAATCTACTCCCACACGTAGCAGCCGAAATTAATGTGCGTGTGCAAATCACACTCCCTCACGTAGCAGCTGAAATTAATGTGCGTGTGCAAATCACACTCCCACACGTAGCAGCTGAAATTAATGTGCGTGTGCAAATCACACTCCCTCACGTAGCAGCTGAAATTAATGTACGTGTGCAAATCTACTCCCACACGTAGCAGCCGAAATTAATGTACGTGTGCAAATCTACTCCCACACGTAGCAGCCGAAATTAATGTGCGTGTGCAAATCACACTCCCCCACATAGCAGCTGAAATTAATGTGCGTGTGCAAATCTACTCCCACACGTAGCAGCCGAAATTAATGTGCGTGTGCAAATCACACTCCCACACGTAGCAGCTGAAATTAATGTCGTTATCGGAAGCAGTTCGTCAGCTCTCCAATCGCACGAACAAGTAACAGACAAGAGAACGTTGTATGCTTTATTGTCACAGCATATAGAAAAGAGACAGCGCGGGTATATGGTGTTTTACCCTATATACATAGAAATATCTGTGAGCACGCAGAACAATCTCTGTCTGTCCTTCACAGGGCCCCCCCGGGTGTGAAAAGGGATTCAAAGGAGAGCCGGGGGAAGCCGGGAAAAGAGTAAGTTCCATTCAACATGAATAAGTACGGACAGCAGCAGGAACACCTGCGGCAGGTATACAGGGGAACGTACGGCAGGTATACAGGGGATGTACGGCAGGTATACAGGGGATGTACGGCAGGTATACAGGGGATGTACGGCAGGTATACAGGGGAATGTATGGCAGGTATACAGGGGATGTACGGCAGGTATACAGGGGAATGTATGGCAGGTATACAGGGGAACGTACGGCAGGTATACAGGGGAATGTACGGCAGGTATACAGGGGAATGTACGGCAGGTATACAGGGGATGTACGGCAGGTATACAGGGGATGTACGGCAGGTATACAGGGGAATGTACGGCAGGTATACAGGGGAATGTACGGCAGGTATACAGGGGATGTACGGCAGGTATACAGGGAACGTACGGCAGGTATACAGGGGGATGTACGGCAGGTATACAGGGGATGTACGGCAGGTATACAGGGGAACGTACGGCAGGTATACAGGGGATGTACGGCAGGTATACAGGGGGATGTACGGCAGGTATACAGGGGATGTACGGCAGGTATACAGGGGAATGTACGGCAGATATACAGGGGAATGTGCGGCAGGTATACAGGGAACGTACGGCAGGTATATAGGGGAACGTACGGCAGGTATACAGGGGATGTACGGCAGGTATACAGGGGAATGTACGGCAGGTATACAGGGGAACGTACGGCAGGTATACAGGGAATGTACGGCAGGTATACAGGGGATGTACGGCAGGTATACAGGGAATGTACGGCAGGTATACAGGGGAACGTACGGCAGGTATACAGGGAACGTACGGCAGGTATACAGGGAACGTACGGCAGGTATACAGGGGAACGTACGGCAGGTATACAGGGGATGTACGGCAGGTATACAGGGGAACGTACGGCAGGTATACAGGGAACGTACGGCAGGTATACAGGGAACGTACGGCAGGTATACAGGGGAACGTACGGCAGGTATACAGGGAACGTACGGCAGGTATACAGGGGAATGTACGGCAGGTATACAGGGGAACGTACGGCAGGTATACAGGGAACGTACGGCAGGTATACAGGGGAATGTACGGCAGGTATACAGGGGAACGTACGGCAGGTATACAGGGAACGTACGGCAGGTATACAGGGGAACGTACGGCAGGTATACAGGGGATTTACGGCAGGTATACAGGGAACGTACGGCAGGTATACAGGGAATGTACGGCAGGTATACAGGGGAATGTACGGCAGGTATACAGGGGAATGTACGGCAGGTATACAGGGGATGTACGGCAGGTATACAGGGGAACGTACGGCAGGTATACAGGGGAACGTACGGCAGGTATACAGGGCAACGTACGGCAGGTATACAGGGGAATGTACTGCAGGTATACAGGGGATGTACAGCAGGTATACAGGGGAATGTACGGCAGGTATACAGGGGAACGTACGGCAGGTATACAGGGGAACGTACGGCAGGTATACAGGGGATGTACGGCAGGTATACAGGGAACGTACGGCAGGTATACAGGGGAACGTACGGCAGGTATACAGGGGAACGTACTGCAGGTATATAGGGGATGTACGGCAGGTATACAGGGGAATGTACGGCAGGTATACAGGGGAATGTACGGCAGGTATACAGGGAATGTACGGCAGGTATACAGGGGATGTACGGCAGGTATACAGGGGAATGTACGGCAGGTATACAGGGGAATGTACGGCAGGTATACAGGGGAACGTACGGCAGGTATACAGGGAACGTACGGCACGTATACAGGGGAATGTACGGCAGGTATACAGGGGATGTACGGCAGGTATACAGGGGATGTACGGCAGGTATACAGGGGATGTACGGCAGGTATACAGGGCAACGTACGGCAGGTATACAGGGGAATGTATGGCAGGTATACAGGGGATGTACGGCAGGTATACAGGGGATGTACGGCAGGTATACAGGGCAACGTACGGCAGGTATACAGGGGAACGTACGGCAGGTATACAGGGGATGTACGGCAGGTATACAGGGGAATGTATGGCAGGTATACAGGGAATGTACGGCAGGTATACAGGGGATGTACGGCAGGTATACAGGGCAACGTACGGCAGGTATACAGGGGATGTACGGCAGGTATACAGGGAATGTACGGCAGGTATACAGGGGATGTACGGCAGGTATACAGGGAATGTACGGCAGGTATACAGGGGATGTACGGCAGGTATACAGGGGATGTACGGCAGGTATACAGGGGAACGTACGGCAGGTATACAGGGGAATGTACGGCAGGTATACAGGGGAATGTACGGCAGGTATACAGGGGAATGTACGGCAGGTATACAGGGGAATGTACGGCAGGTATACAGGGGAATGTACGGCAGGTATACAGGGGATGTACGGCAGGTATACAGGGGAATGTACGGCAGGTATACAGGGGAATGTACGGCAGGTATACAGGGAATGTACGGCAGGTATACAGGGGAATGTACGGCAGGTATACAGGGGAATGTACTGCAGGTATACAGGGGATGTACGGCAGGTATACAGGGGAATGTACGGCAGGTATACAGGGGATGTACGGCAGGTATACAGGGGAATGTACGGCAGGTATACAGGGGAATGTACGGCAGGTATACAGGGGAACGTACGGCAGGTATACAGGGAACGTACGGCACGTATACAGGGGAATGTACGGCAGGTATACAGGGGATGTACGGCAGGTATACAGGGGAATGTATGGCACGTATACAGGAGAATGTACGGCAGGTATACAGGGGATGTACGGCAGGTATACAGGGCAACGTACGGCAGGTATACAGGGGAGCGTACGGCAGGGATACCGGGGAACGTACGGCAGGTATACAGGGGAACGTACGGCAGGTATACAGGGAACGTACGGCAGGTATACAGGGGATGTACGGCAGGTATACAGGGGATGTACGGCAGGTATACAGGGGATGTATGGCAGGTATACAGGGGATGTACGGCAGGTATACAGGGGATGTACGGCAGGTATACAGGGGATGTACGGCAGGTATACAGGGAATGTACGGCACGTATACAGGGGAACGTACTGCAGGTATACAGGGGATGTATGGCAGGTATACAGGGGGTGTATGGCAGGTATACAGGGGATGTATGGCAGGTATACAGGGGATGTATGGCAGGTATACAGGGGAATGTACGGCAGGTATACAGGGATACCGGGGAACGTTTGGTAATGTTTGATATTTTACTCTTGAACACAGAAATAATTAAATTTTTCTACTTAATAATAGTTAATGGTTGAATGCCGAAATAAATGATATCCAATATAGAGAGATGTGAATAAATATAAGCCCTGGCACCGACACGGTGCTTATTCCACACGTGAGACCGTTGGATGGAATTGCACGTGGCGGATCTGTGGGAGATATGGTTCCCACTCTGACCTCCTACCTGTTTCTTTAAGGGAAAGCCGGGGAAAGATGGAGACTTCGGGACGCCTGGCGCAGATGTGAGTATGTCTTACCTGTTACCTAGCCATGTCCCCGTGTGTTTATACGCTGTGATACAAATCGCGGCGTCTCCTTCTCTTGGTACAGGGCCGCCCCGGGGACTCCGGATCACCCGGAAACAGCGGCAGGGACGGAGAGACGGTAAGAACGTTTCACGAACTGATTAACTTGTTGCAAACGTTTGTGTCCACGAGAACGTGAGGAATCTGAACCATTATTGCATGGCGCTATTACCAGTAGCCGCGTGAACACGTGTAATTACACAGCATCCATTCAGGGATAATAGCACCAAACTCAAAATGGTACTGCAGGAGATGGGAGTCCCTGACCTGAAGAGCTTGCAATCTAAGCCTCTTGTTCTTGTTGTGAGACAGTAATGGTGGAGGTCGCTCGGGCGTTGCGGAGCAGACATGAGAGCACCGTTTTGTGTTGTTTTATTCCTTGGCTCTGGTTAGTTTAACCTTTTAAAGAGGCAATCCAAGCACGCACATTGTTGTATTTTTAACACAGGATCGAAGCATGGGGTCTTCCGGATCTGAACCCCTTTCATTTCAGCTCCGGGGACCCCCTGCTTCCGGGGATACTTGCCTCCGTAGTAGGTGCCGGTAGCCGCTCGGCTAGCGGGGTTCACGTAATGGCGGTGTTTCAGCGCTCCCGTGACATCACCAGGCTCTCCCTATTGTCCCACGTGAGGCGGGAGCTTTAAACTTTGCCTCACGACCTTGGAGCTCTGTATCTTGGGAAGCAGGGGGTCCCCAGGGCTGAAAGTCACAGGGTTCAGCTCCAGAGACCCCCTGCTCCAATCCTACGCTAAATAAAAACACGGCTTGCATTGCTCCCTTAACTCACAAGCCTGCAACACACTGCAATGATTTGCTATACAGGCAATAAGCCAGATTTCCGCACATCAGCGGTATTAAGTATGTTCTATGCTCTGTGCACACTGTATACATGCGTCACATCCTTACGTTCCCGCAGCGGAGGCGCTGCTGGCATTACTGCAGCCATGCTCTCTGTCCCCATTCTGTCACATAGTGGACACTTGGGAGTGTGTCAGCCAGCGTTTAGAACACAGATTCAGCGGCTGAAGTGAGCAGCCTGTGCTGATGGCATAACCCAGGGGTCCCAACCCCAATACTCAAGAACCCCCCCCCCCCCCCAACAGGTCAGCTTTTCAGGATATCCCTGCTTCAGCACAGGTGGCTCAATCAGTGGCTCCCTGCTTTGGCCACTGATTGAGCCACCTGTGCTGATGCTGGCATATCCTTAAAACGGACCTGTTGGGGGGTGGGCCTGGAGAACTCGAGTTGAGAACCTCTGGCACAGCCGTTCATTTCAGCAAATATATATTATAAATCATTCAGCGCAAATATATGTCAGGAAACGGATTGGTGGAATTTCCAGAACAAAGCTGAAAATGTCATTTGCCCGTTTTTACCCAGAATCCTTTGCAACATTGGCTCCTGTCTGCGGTTGTACTTGTCCGTTCTGATTCTCTTTGTTTAATTAAAGAAAAGCGTTTTAAAGAATAAATATTAATAGCAACCGTGTTATTTCAGGGTCAAAAAGGTGATCGGGGCTTCCCTGGTCCTCCTGGAGAAGTAAGTTTATTTCCCAAATGTTATTATTTCATTTCCGAGTGATTAATAATCGACGTTGTGTTGGGGTTCTCAGTAGCAGGCGATTGTAGCCAGTGAAAATGAACACTGCACCCCTTTTCCTGGTTTATTATAGGTGCAATCGCACGCGCAGTCTGACAGTTGTCATCGGGGTATCAGAATGGGGAGGTGCTTGTCAATCATGGGTTTTATTTCCCCTTATCCCCACCCCTGTCCTTATCAGGGAACCAATCAAAATAATGGGAGCTGGGAGAGGGGGGGAGTGGCAGCACAAACACTTGCTGATGACATCACACCGTGACATCACACCGTGACATCACGCGGAAGGGAGCAGCCAGAGGAAATCGAACCCCCTCCCAACTCTAAAAAAGGAAAGAACAAACGTATAAATGTCAGATTTGGGTAAAAAAAAAAAAAAAAACATGAAACGACGTGAAACTGGTCACGTGTGCTGGGAAGCACTGCTCTCTCTAAAAGCAGCCACGTAATCTGAGGAACTGGTCACGTGTACTGGGAAGCACTGCTCTCTCTAAAAGCAGCCACGTAATCTGAGGAGCTGGTCACGTGTCCTGGGAAGCACTGCTCTCTCTAAAAGCAGCCACGTAATCTGAGGAGTTGGTCACGTGTCTTGGGAAGCACTGCTCTCTCTAAAAGCAGCCACGTAATCTGAGGAGCTGGTCACGTGTCCTGGGAAGCACTGCTCTCTCTAAAAGCAGCCACGTAATCTGAGGAGCTGGTCACGTGTCCTGGGAAGCACTGCTCTCTCTAAAAGCAGCCACGTAATCTGAGGAGCTGGTCACGTGTCCTGGGAAGCACTGCTCTCTCTAAAAGCAGCCACGTAATTTGAGGAGCTGGTCACGTGTCCTGGGAAGCACTGCTCTCTCTAAAAGCAGCCACGTAATCTGAGGAGCTGGTCACGTGTCCTGGGAAGCACTGCTCTCTCTAAAAGCAGCCACGTAATCTGAGGAGCTGGTCACGTGTCCTGGGAAGCACTGCTCTCTCTAAAAGCAGCCACGTAATCTGAGGAACTGGTCACGTGTCCTGGGAAGCACTGCTCTCTCTAAAAGCAGCCACGTAATCTGAGGAACTGGTCACGTGTCCTGGGAAGCACTGCTCTCTCTAAAAGCAGCCACGTAATCTGAGCAACTGGACAATGTCAGAGATTAGCGCCATGTTCAGTGTTACACCAACTCGACCATTGAGCCTGTTACCAATTGACGCGGCTCCCTGCGGTTCTCTGATGAGCGGTCTTGCTGTGTGAAACATGGACGCTTGCGTGCTGAAGTCTTGAAGATTTGGGGCCAAATATCTCGAAACGTGTGCAACTGACATTGTGATTGTGGCGTGATATCTAAAGGCAGCATTATTACGCCACCCAGGTATCAGCATAACATGGTGTAATATCCACCTGCTTCAGCACAGATGGCTCAATCAGTGGCTCAGTCGAAGACTGGGCCACTGATTGAGCCACCTGTGCTGAAGCAGGGATATCCTGAAAACCTGACCTGTTGGTAGCTCTTGAGGGCTGGAGTTGCCCGCCCCTGATAAATACAAACACATAAGACTCTAATTCATATGTTTTAATCACTGTTATTACAATATATTTCCCACTGTACAGTCATTTTCTGTGTCACACGCTCAGTGTAGGGGGAAATGCTTTGTATCGGGGAAGGCAAGTGTTATTGAAACAATCTTAAACAATTTTAATTGCTGAATCAGACACATGCTGAACTATTTACACGTGTGTCATTTCACATACAACACGGGGATGTACACGCATTATAATAACTGTACATAGCGATGTAATAGACAGTAAAAATGTTAAAAGATAGAACCTACGCTGCTCTTTGGCCGGGAACAATGTGTTTGGGTTATTAAAGGAACAATCCAAGCGGGCTGTTTTTTTACATTTATTTTACATAGGGTGGAAGCAGGGGGTCTCTGGAGCTGAACCCCGTTAATTTCAGCTCCAGGGACCCCCCGGTTCCCAAGATACAGGTCTCCAAAGGGGGCGCCGGTGTCTTGGCGAAGTTTAAAGCTCCCGCGTCACGCGAGCCAATGGGAAGCTTCACCGGATGACGTCACGGCTTCCTATTGGCCCGCAGGACACGAGAGCTTTAAAACGTCGCCATGAAGTGATGCCTGCTAGCCGAGCAGAGCGACTACCGGCACCCCCTACGGAGGTAAGTATCTCTGGAAGCAGGGGGTCCCCCGAGCTGAAATTAACGGGGTTTAGCTCTGGAGACCCCCTGCTTCAATCCTATGTATATAAAAAAAAGGGGGGGAGGGGAGAAATGGCCGCTCGGATTGCAGCTTTAAATTCAAAATAACGTGACATCCCTAAATAGGTGCACATCCAGTGAAACTCATACACGGTACAGTGCCTAAATATATATGTATAAATATCTATTAAATAAAATGGTCTTTTAGTTTAACATTTTGGCCAAATTGTTGTAAGCCCCTGAGCCAACTGCACGGCAGACCACGTTTCAAGGGTCCCTAACACTAATATAGATTCTTAATAACCTGTGCAATACCAGGAAGAATGATTTATAATAAAAATATTTAAACTACAAAATGTTAAACCAAAAGACCATTTTATTTAATAGATATTTATACATATATATTTAGGCACTGTACCGTGTATGAGTTTCACTGGATGTGCACTGAGCTCTGTCTGTGTTTTATGTTCTGTCTCTGGTTTTAAATATATATATTGCCATGCTCAGTAGCACTCCTCTGTGACACTCATATGCTTATATATATGTTGTGGTTATTTTGGGGGTTCAATAGGAGCTTGTTAGGTGTCCAGTATGTTATCCCTAAATAGGTGCCAACATACACCAAAATGTAATATAATATGGGAACGGCAAATATGAGAGAACTGGAAAAACAAAAGATAATACGAATGATATAGGTTGGGAGGAGGTTACAACCTACAGATGAAGTGGTTTAATCTGTAGTGAACAACTATGAGAATTTAGGTCCATGTTTACTAAGTAGTGCTAATCCATAAAGCACATGCTTGCACGCCTTAGTAGATACAGTATGCCCCCGTGCGTCCCATTCAAGGGAACGGACTACAACGTGTCTGCCAGCATGGAAGGTGTCTTAAGGGGTAGCATTTATTCCTAAATATGTCCCTAATTGTTTCCACGCTCACAGGTGATTCCGAGACCAGGACAAGGGGCAGCGGGATCAAAAGGAAACACGGGACCCCCGGGAATATCCGGGCCAAAAGGAGATCGTGGTAATCCCGGTTTCTCAGGCCCCCCTGGCGTGCAAGGACCCCCAGGTGAGACTCATAGACACCATGTATCTATTAAACTTGTTGCCAGCGGGTTAATGGGGCTGGCACCCGTTTTAATTAAGTGGGAATTAATCCATCGCTGTTATGAAGAAAATAGCAGGTCCACCATTTTCAGGCTAAATAAGTGTCATTTATTTCCAGCCCAAGTACAAAGTGGAGTCTTCCTTCTGGTGTAGAAATGAGTGCAGGTGGAACTCCCGATGTTTCCTCCCGATTTGTTATTATTATTATTTATTTATAAACATATTCCGGAGTGCGGTGCAATGGGGTTACAGTGACATAAATAGCATAAATTGAATGACATACAATGAGGACAGACAAGCTCAAACAGATACAGGCGGTAATGAGAGCCCTGATCCTGAGAGCTTACACTCTATAGGGAGTAAGGGGCAATGTTGAAACGAAAGGTAAAGTGGCTGCACATTGGGGAGGGGGGGGTGGAGTATGTCTCTCGATGGAGCATGGTGCAGCCACACAGCTGGATCTATTAAGGTTTGGGGGTGTGGATGTTAGGGGCTGTTAGATAGCACAGAGTTTGGTCCAGCCGCATAACTGTTACCAATAGGGTTGGTGGGTGAATGTAAGTACTATAGTGCCGACGAGTATTCTAAAACAAATCTGGGGCTATCACCAGCAAGACCTGGGTACATGCTGGGTACATGCTGGGTACATGCTGCAACATTCTTCTCAAGGATGTCTTCTTTCTACCCCCTTTGTATCTAAAGCCCTCTCCCGCCTTAAACCTCTCTCACTGACTGCCCCACACCTCTGGAATGCCCTTCCCCTCAGTACCCGACTAGCACCCTCTCTATTCACCTTAAGACACACCTGCTTAAAGAAGCATATGAATAGCACTGTGGATATTCTGAACACATGATACATAAAGCTTGGCCCCCTGAAGACGCACTTACCAGAACTCCCTCCTACTGTCTCTGTACGTTCTCCCTACCTACCAATTAGACTGTAAGCTCCTCGGGGCAGGGACTCCTCTTCCTTAATGTTACTTTTATGTCTAAAGCACTTATTCCCATGCTCTGTTATTTATATTATCTGTTATTTATTTGATTACCACGTGTATTACTACTGTGAAGCGCTATGTATATTAATGGCGCTATATAAATAAAGACATACAATACAACATTTCAGTGACATTTCTGCAGACAGACTAATGGCCCATCGAATTAACAGCGGGGTCCCTGGCAGTCCCGTTCAAACTGAATGGGACTGCCTGGCACCCCTGCTGTGTTAATCCAATGGGCCATTAGTCTCTGCAGAAATGTCACTGAAATGTTGCAGCATGTACCCAGCATGTACCCAGCATGTACCCAGCATGTACCCAGCATGTATATAGGAAAAAGAGCCGGCTGCTTGCTCTAGGAGCCACGCTGTGTGTAGCAATCATTAATCAATTAGCTCAGTAGACAGAAACAGACATAAAAGGAATTATAGGGAAGCCTCCTGTGTAGAGTGCATCAGCGTCTTCTCACAGTAAAGTGTGGCTGAAATGTAAGCACCAATTATCCAGAGACATATGTTTATGGCGTGGAGTGTGCGGTATACTCACCATAAATCGCCATGTCCCTAATCCTCAACAGCATCAGTGTAGCTCTGTATACTCCGTCTGTTGGCGTCTATCCAATCCTGGGATGCAGTAGAGTGAAAGTGGATCGGTAGGACGTCCAAGCCTGTACACAATGTGAGAACTCACTTTCTCCTTGAGAAAGCGCCACTGACGGCGTGAAACGCGTGGGAGGAGGAGCTAGGATCTCCATGTGGATGTTCACCTTTTTTTTATGTAGTTTAATAAAGTTTTTTTTATTCCATTTTTGCTGGTGAGTTCTCACATTGTGTTCAGGCTTGGACGTCCTACCGATCCACTTTCACTCTACTGGATCTTGTTGGTGATAGCCCCAGATTTTTCAAGGCAAGTTTAAGGCAAGTTTTAGAATACTCGTCGGCGCACCTGTATTCCAGGTTGGCTTCCTTAAAAAGGCGAGTATAGGATGAACAGTTCATTGGCTGTATTTCTGAGACCCAGTAAATTATTCATTGTTCTGCCCAACAGGGTAGCAATTTAACTGGGTGGCTTTTGCCTGAAGATCAGAGTCCTTTAAAAAAAGAAATGGAAGTTTAGCTTGGTGAATAACTTCTTCGCCCCTTATCCCTCAGTCCCCATGCTGGAATAATTACGGGATGGTCCTTGTGTATCCTATGTGATTGAGTACCCATAACTGTCTCCTCTCCACCCCTTTCACCTCTACTGCTCTCTCGCCTTAAACCTTTCTCCCTCACTGCCACTTACCTGTGGATTTCCCGCACACTCGGTATACGCCAAGCACCCTCTCTCCCCACCTTTAAGTCAAACCTTAAACTCACCTCTTAAATTAAGCATTTTAATAGGAGACTGATGGCTAATGTCCCACACCCAGAGTCACTCCTACCAAGCCTGGTGGCCAAGCACTGCCATCTACTGCACTTATTCCCTCGTCTGCTGTCTCTATAAGTCTCCCAGCAAACTACTTGGATTGTAAGCTCTCCGGGGCAGGGATTTCCTTTCCGATTGTCTGAATTTATTTGCTGCACTTATTGTCTGTACTGTATTGTCTCTTTTGTATAGAGCCCAGTCCACTGTTGGTGCTATTTAAATAAATAAAGATATACATACATACAGTATGTATTTCCCAGGTGATAACCTGCAAGATATTACTGACCCATTAGTATAAGCTTCTTGTTAATATTCTAGCCTACCTTTCATTGACCAAACACTCTTATCAGGAAGATTTGGGAGGAAAATGAGGCAGCTCTATCCTTCTACCGTTGACTCACATTGGGTTGAGGATGTTCTGTATATCCCAGAAGGACGTAGATAAATGATAACTCTTAGTGTTGTCGAGAAATCAGCAGGTCACATTTTTGGGCCCCTTTTAGGTACCTCGAGTGCTGGTCCTCCTGGGTCACCAGGTTTTCCAGGGGAAAGAGGGCCGAAAGGAGACGATGGGCTTCCAGGAATATCCATCCCAGGCCCTCCTGGCTCTGATGGGCGTCCAGGATCCCTTGGCCAACAAGGACCTCCCGGCCCACCTGGACCCTCTGGTATTCCCGGTAAGTATTATGGTGCCCTGTTGCATATCTACATGTGTGGATCTGAAGCGTTCGCTTGTATTTGTAGAGTTACAACGCACAGCTGCTTGAGGCTTAATTATATACTACCAAATTTGTGATTGGCTGCAAAACCCCCATTCAAGTCAACCAGGGTTTTCAGCCGATCATGGTGGGATTGGCTGCTTGGCAGTATATTGACTTAGTAGCAATCATCAACTACCCACTTTATTCGGCACCTCGGAGGTTTGTATGAACAGACACAAATGTCCCTTTGCTATAAAATGGCGGAACGGGAAATTGGGTCCCGGCCATGAAGGCGCGACCAAGTCTCCGCCGGCGTTTGCCGCAGAGGGACGCTCCGTCACTGGACGCTGATCCGCCGCCGCTTCTACGATAAGGTAGGGGGGTCAACTTAAGGGGCTTAGGGTAAGGAGTTTTAGGGTAACGGGTTGAGTTTTTTAGGGTAGAGTGTATGGTTAATATTAGTGGTTAAGATTGGGCGTTTTTAGGATAAGGGTAATGGTTAGGGACTTACCTTAGCGGCAAAGCGGCCGGCGGCAGAGTGTAATGGCAGCGCGGTGACTTGCGGCTAAACGCCGGCTTTCATTTGGTCGTGGCAAAACAACCGCAACCAAATGTCCTAGACCACCAAAATTGAGGCTTAGAGAAGCAATTTGCACATGTCCCATATCATAACAGAAAGCATCACATTCTGCATTATTGACCATAATTTTTCCTATTTGCTATTGTCAAAGCAATGCCTGGTAAGAAATCCGGCGGCTTCCAGATTCCAAGAGCAAGTATTATCATAACACTTGCACAGTCTCCCACCCTGTCTATGTACCATTAGCAGTAGATGACTGAGACGGAATTGTATCGTCAATGTATTGTTTTCGCGTGCAGTTGGAGAGATCTGCCAGCCGGGGGAACCTGGTCTACCGGGACTTCCAGGAGAACAAGGATTTTTAGGAGAGAGAGGATTGAAAGGTAATTTCGGTGACATGCCTGTGCTTGGGGTTAACCCTTCAAAACGCAACGTATTTGTTCGTCTTGTGCACCTCAAGACTAATTGCATTTCAATATATATATATATATATATATATATATATATATATTACAAAAATTGCACATATACATATATGCTGATGATTTTTCCAATAAATGTGTAATAAATAGTGTGTATATAAACATTGATGCACTTAACCCAATATTATACTCATATATACACATATATGCGTGTGTGTGTGTGTGTGTGTGTGTGTATATATATATATATATATATATATATGTGTGTATATAATGTTTTAATATAATGTTTTAATTTAAAAAATATATGTATCCATTTCTGCTATAGTTGGCTATAACAAAAGCATGCTTACATCTGCATTTATAAGTAGTAAAGCACAGTATGTTCTAATGTTGCTAATGTGTAATACGTTTTATTGGGAACCTCAGTAGTGAACCATCTCACATCTTGTTCCAGGTGATAAGGGAGACACCTGTTATAACTGTATAGGAAACAGTATCCTGGGGCTCCCAGGAGAGCCTGGCTTACCTGGGTCCAGCGGAAATCCAGGTAAATGCATCTTTCACCTATTTGCCCTGTGATTGTATTAATGCCCCTCTTGATGGAGTGGTAAACTTATTGAGGGGTGGATAACAAATTGATTGTTTTCAAATAGTGATACATTTTCATAACATAAGAGATCTTAATGCCTGTTGCTTGCTTCAATATTATCTGCTTTGGTGCAACTAGACCAGGGATGGCCAACTCCAGTCCTGAAGGGCTACCAGCAGGCCAGGTTTTCAGGATGTCCCTGCTTCAGCACAGGTGACTCAATCAGTTGGTCAGTCATTGACTGGCTAACTCCAGTCCTCAGGGGCCACCAACAGATCAGAGTTTACGGATAGCCCTGATTCAGCTCAGGTGGCTCAATCATTGGTTCAGTCGAAAACCTGTGCTGAAGCAGGGCTATCCTGAAAACCTGACCTGTTGGTGGCCCTTGAGGACTGAAGTTGACCACTCTTAGACTAGACTCCCGTGGTCCTGCAAAGTCATGTATCAGCTGCATCAATGCGAGAGGTCCTCTCTAGGGCTGAAGGAGCGGCTCAGTGAGTAAAGTGACTGGCACTGAGTGTGAAGCAGGGCAATTCCCGGTGTCGGCTCCTTGTGACCTGGGGCAAGTCACTTTATCTCCCTGTGCCTCAGGCACCAAACACATAGATTGTAAGCTCCACGGGGCAGGGGCAGTGTCTACAAAATTTCTCTGTAAAGCGCCATATAAAACTAGCAGCGCTATACAAGAACAAACTATTATTATTGGTCCAATAAAATGTATCAGTATCTGAAAACAAATATTTGGTTGTTTCAATGAACTTAAAGCAGCCGTCCAAGCTGCCATTTCTTATTTTATTTCTTGTTCCCTTTAATATGTTCATCAATACAATCCACACAATGATAAGTAATTAGCTAAGTTCTCCTGTGATCGATCGGCGAGTATTCAGTTTGGGGGTTCACTAAATGGCTGTCAGTGCAGCAGAAGAGGACCAAAGATGCAAAGTTCTGTGGGGAAGATCATGTGACCAGGCAGTCACTAGATACAACTGGTGCACTGCTAGAGAGAGGGCAGGGCTCAAAAAGGGGTTTGCCAGAGCCTGTTTCAGAAGAGGAAGGGGATGTGACTTTGTAAATGGTTGCTATTTTGTATTAGTTATGTTCTTGAATATGTTGTCATTACCACATCTTACCTTTTTTTAATAGGCTCGCCTGGATTCCCCGGGCAAAAAGGTCAAGCGGGTCTTCCTGGCGGATTGGGTTCTCCAGGATCACCAGTAAGTTTATAATTGTGCCGAGACATTCTCTTGGCGAACACATACTGCCTGGTCGGGTTTCCAAACAAACACATGGACATTGTGTGGAATAGTTTGGACTTCGGTGAGTCACAGCTCAATGAAGTAGATCAGGGGCAGCCAACTCCTGTTCTCAAGGGCCACCAACAAGTCAGGCTTTAAGGATATCCCAGCTTCAGCACGGATGGCTCAATCAGTGGCTCAGTGGAAGACTGAGACACTGATTGAGCCACCTGTGCTGGAGCAGGGCTATCTGTAAACCCTGATCTGTTGGTGGCCCTTGAGGACTGGTGTTGCCCAGCCAACAACTGACAACTGTGCTGAAGCAGGGATAGCCTGAAAACAAAACCTGTTGGTGGCCCTTGAGGACTGGAGTTGGCCGCCCCTGAGATAGAGGAAACAGCCCCCTCACATGCTTCAACTTTACAAAAATATGTTATAAGTACTAGTAGCCACCTGATTTTTGGTAAACAAAGAGACATCAGTCACCCAGGTCTAACCCCACAATATGTCACTGCCGTTGATACATGTTGGTTCTAGGAGGGACTGCACCTCTGAACAGTGGTTAAAGGCCACGAGAGGGGAGTTTGATCTCTGCTTGTCTTCCCCACACAGGGCTTTTCTGGTAGCCCTGGCTCCCCTGGCCGCCCGGGTCTTAAAGGAGAACCGGGTGACTCAAATGCACTTCCCGGCCTGAAAGGAGACAGAGGCGACCCTGGATTCCCAGGACCAGCGGGGACTTCGGGTCAGGATGGGATCCCTGGACGAGATGGCTCACCAGGATTTCCTGGTCCCAAGGGAGAACCAGTATGTCTTACTTCCACACGTAATCAGCACGGTACCAAACTCATTCACATAGCACCAACGATGAAATCGGCATACTGCAAAACAGACATTAGAACACAGGGGGTTAGTGTACAATACAAGGAGATACCAGAAGAGATGAATTTGGGTTCCAAAGAGCTTACAATCTAACAGATATGTTGGGAACACTGTAGGAGTTGGCATATGTTGCATACACTAGCACGTTCGACGTAGCACGATTTCAGTATAAAGTTTTTACAAACCGCTTTCCCTTGTGGTCAGAATAAAGTTATATGGCTTTTTATTCATGGAGTAGTGGAGAGTGGTCACGTTACCCTGGCAGTGAATAGCCGTGTGTCAGCGACACTGGGGATGGCAATAAATCAACCAGTCAAACGTACGATGTTCCAAAAGAACATATTTATATCGTGCTTCCCGTGCGTGTGTAAAACGTAACCACATTCCCATCTTGGAATGGTTCCTTTAGGATGTTCCTGGTGGCATTTCTAACTATGTGCTTTAGAATGGCCTAGAATTTGCAACTAGCTTTATCGGGGCGGCCCGGCTGACATGTTTCTGTGTTGTATTTAGGGTGGCCTCGCCTTCAAAGGTGACCGAGGACTTCCAGGTGATCCTGGGGTCCCTGGCTTCTCTGGAGACAAAGGGCCAATGGGTCCTCCTGGCTTTGGCCCATTGGGTCCCGCTGGGGAAAAAGGTGTGCAAGGTGTCTCTGGCCGTCCAGGGGCACCAGGAGTTCCAGGTAATACCAGCTGACCACTGCAGAAATGGGCAGATTCTGGGACGTTCTGTCGCATATGACATATTTAAACATATATACCATCTCTTTCCTTTGTTTTTACCTTTTTTTTAAAACTTTCTCTATCCCAAAGACTTCTTTCTATCAGATCTTTCTTTCTACTGCCGGCTAATCTTTTTCTGTACCGTGGGGATGAACTGACATTAGCAAAGCAGTGTGGTCCTAGGGTCTAGACAGCGATGCAGAAAGCACACTCTGTACTTCTTTACAAATACCTAAAATGTTCTTGATAGTTTTCAATTAGATGCCTTATTCCTTGAATGACTCCTTATAAAAAAAATATATATACATATATATACCTGTGTACGTATATATATATATATTTGTATATATAATACTCCTCATACGATTGTATTTTCTGTACCTCTAAGTCCCCATTCTTCTCCCCTTCACATTAGAACCAGCCCTTTGCATTATGGGCGGAATAGTGAAAGATTGACTGTGCACTGCGAGAGATTTGGCTCTCAAACATAAACCGCCACTTTGCCCACATCATGTTGTTTCTTCTCAGGCCCTAAAGGTTCTGCTGGACAAACTGTGACAGAACCAGGAATCCCAGGGTCACCTGGTCTCCCGGGTATCCCAGGTGATTTCGGATCTCCAGGTGAGAGGCACACAGAATTCTGCTGGATGGGTTTTTTTTCTTCTATGTTAATCTGTATATTTTTCTTACCAAGGAGAAGGTTCTGGGGGGAGGGGGGGGTACAAAGTAAAAGATATCAAGAATACAGTAGCTTTCATAAGTGCATCTAGATGTTTCCAACAGGTTCCATCAGCGTCTTCCAGTCTAGAAAGTCGATTGAGTGGAGACATTGCACTCAGCAGCAATGTCTTAAGGCATGGGTGGGCAACTCCAGTCCTCAAGGGCCACCAACAGGCCAGGTATTAGGGATATCCCTGTTTCAGCACAGGTGGCTCAATCAGTGGCTCATTGAAAGACCTGATCTGTTGGTTGCCCTTGAGGACTGAAGTTGGCCAGTCAACATCTAACCAACTGTTTGAGCCACCTGTGCTGAAACAGGAGTATCCCTAATACCTGGCCTGTTGGTGGCCCTCGAGGACTGGAGTTGGCCAACCCTGACATAGATGCATTTCCCGGCCGGGGCATGCAACCTAATAAAATAGCGGAGCAGAAACCCTTATATTCTCAGATGTCTTCTTGATGAGAGATCTGAAAAGTGTGCAAGTAATGAACATCACCGTCCATCCACTGGGGTGTGTTTCATTGCCCGTTATTTCTTTTCTGATACAAGCATTGTGTGTTCATAGGAGACCCTGGTCAGTCTGGTCAGCCTGGACTTCCAGGTCTTCCAGGGGCAAAAGGAGACGCAGGTGTTTCAGGCATTGGACTCCCCGGCCCATCAGGGCAAAAAGGTAGAATTTCCGTCAGTCTCTGACGCTCCGTGTTCTTGTTATACTGCAGATATTCACATTCTGGGATTTACAAACAGTAAACATATTGCTTTTTAGCTTCCAAAGTTAATTGGAAGCCGTAATCTCCCTAAATCTTCCACAGCATGGGCAGCCAAGTCTAGGTTAATGAAGGTACAGAGCCACTTAAATACATGTATTTTGGCCGCGCTGGGGTTATCTGTTTGTTTGATCTTTGGATTCTGCTGAAGCTGGTAGTAGGACAAACTCCATCACGGATATGATACATAAGTGACAAAGCCCTTCACAGCCTGAAGGTGTATCTGCTACATCTCATACTGGGTTCCCATGTGTATTTTATTTCATGCAATAGCAATAACATACAGTACCTGCCCACAAGTTCCCACAAAACATAGAACTTATCCAGAACAATGGCACTGACCGGCAGTGCGTTCTGCTGGTCTCCTTATTTTGTGGGATGAAGAGTCATTTCTCCTGTGTGTACTAGGGATTCCAGGAAGTCCTGGTCCACCTGGATCACCGGGTTCCTCAGGAAGACCCGGCTCAGATGGGATACCTGGGCAGTCTGGCTTACCAGGGTCAAAGGTAAGGGTGTTGTGTGTTATTCACTCCACATTGTGCAAACTGTGTGTAAGTCAGTAGTAAGCACAGTGGGATCTGCATGGGATGCCTTTGCTGGTTTCTAGTTTGGGGCTTATACTGCACCATGTTACTGATAAAAAAAGAGGATTCAGTCATTGAAACATTGCAGTAACAAGGTCTAAGATATAAAGCAGTTTGTAGAAAATTACAAACGGTGGCCATTTTTATAAGTCCCTGCAAAATAATTACCTTCATCGGCATTTCTCTGAACTGGAAAACCATGAAATTAAAGACCATTTGCACACACCATGGAAAGTAAAGACCATTTGCACACACCATGGAAAGTAAAGACCATTTGCACACACCATGGAAATTATTAAAGACCATTTGCACACACCATGGAAATTATTAAAGACCATTTGCACACACCATGGAAATTAAAGACCATTTGCACACACCATGGAAATTAAACACCATTTGCACACACCATGGAAATTAAAGACCATTTGCACACACCATGGAAATTAAAGACCATTTGCACACACCATGGAAATTAAAGACCATTTGCACACACCATGGAAATTAAAGACCATTTGCACACACCATGGAAATTATTAAAGACCATTTGCACACACCATGGAAATTAAAGACAATTTGCACACATCTTTCATTTATGGGTCTAACTAAGTGGGATTACACCATTAAAGAATTGTAAGTGTTTTTTTATTAAGTATGTCCTATAGACATAAACACATAAACATACTATAGCAAAGCTGGAGCATAGCTCTCTTGAATACATCAGACACAAGAGGTGAGGGTTCCCTTCCTGTCTTTGACACTTGCTCTTTGGTTAATTACTTCACCTCCCATCAGTGAATGTTTTCCTATCGATTATCTTATTAATAATAATAATAACAAATCGTGATACATTCTGGGCACTAGCATTAGAGAACCTTCAACAAGTCTACGTTCCTTGTTGTTTTGTCCAATGAAAGGGTGACCCTGGATTCGGACTGCCTGGGCTTCAGGGACCTCCAGGTTCCTCTGGATTGAAAGGGTCACTGGGACCAAAAGGAGACCCAGGCTTTCCAGGGAACCCGGGCCTCCAAGGCCGCACAGGATTTGATGGATCACCAGGATCAAAAGGTATGGAGTACTGATGGGGTGGGGGGGGGGGGAGTACTGATGGGGTGGGGGGGGGAGTACTGATGGGATGGGGGGAGGGGGCATACTGATATGACGTGAAGTTGTATTAGGAATGGACTGAAGGTGTAGCTTAGTGGTAAGGACACTTACCTTTGAAGTGGACAAGCCCAGTTTTTATCCGTGTGACCTTGGGCGAGTCACTTTATCTCCGTGTGCGTCAGGCACCATAAATGACATTATTGTAAGCTCCTCAGGGCAGAGACGCGTTGGGCCGGCACCATTCTATGAACAGCGCTACATATATTGTCCGCACTATGTAAGAATAGGGTTAGAAAAAGATGGCGCTTATTGGACATGGACTTAAATTAGCAGAACAGGTGACACTTTTTTTGTATGTAAAAAGAAAAATAGGTTTGAAGTAGGGTGGTCTCCGGAACTGAACCCCATTCATTTAAGCTGCGGGGACCCCCTGCTTCCCGAGATACTGACCTCCGTAGGGGGTACCTGTATCTCTTTGCAGTTTATATGTCCCACGTCATGTGGGGCAATAGGAAGCTGCAAGGGAGGATGTCACGGCTTCCTATTGGCTCGAGAGACATTTAAGCCGCCATTTTCATAACCCCAACTAGCCCAGCTGGAGCTGTTACTGGCATCCCCTTCCCGAGGTAAGTACCTCGGGGAGTAAGGGCTCCGGAGACCCCCTGCTTCATACCTATTAAAAAACACACACAGAAAAGTGTCACCAGTTCTGCTGCTTTAGAGGCAGAAATGGGACAATGAACCGAAAGACCATGTTATAATCCGGAGAGTTTAGCTATCTTGGTTGTCCCCAGAGAGCCCAATTGCACTGTCACAACATATTGCGATAAAATGTGCAAGTCTGTTTTTGGATTGATGGTTTAACTATTCTCCCAACTCTCACTCAACAAATCCCTTTTCCTGCTCTCCTACGATATTACGTCACCCTTCTCCACCCTTCTCCACCCTTCTCCACCATGGAACGGTTCAGATCAAACCAAATGCATCTAATGTTAATCATTATTTTTTAGGTGACGCGGGGCAAAATGGGCTGCCCGGAAATCCTGGAGCCCCGGGGACACCGGGCATTGGGGGTCAGGGCCCCCTTGGACCACCAGGGCTTCCTGGACCAGCCGGCCCACCGGGTAAGACTAGGAATGATCAGTTGTTGTGTTTTTACATACACGTTGTGTTTAGGCACACAATCAGAACGTCCTATCACAGCGATAGTAACATGGGGTTCTACCAAACCGTGTCAGTAAGACCAGCTACACCAACAAACTGGTTGTTTCACCAATGGCCAGTGTCACGTTATAGAAGAATAAGCCAGGTAAGGGGGACAGCACACAGGGCAATATCATAACAGGGGCATTCCCACAATTTCTTTAAAAAAAACAGAGGAATCAAAGAAAAAAGTATATAAATAAAGCTACTTTCTATTTCATCTTGGAGGTCATGTAACACACGTAATCACTAGGCAACAAAATAACTGTTTCCTAAGAGTGAAACGGCTATTTTTAATTACCCTCCAAAAATCCTTAGAACCCAACACACATCTGCTACGAAAGATAAGAGTCACTGTAGATCAGGTGTGAATAGCTCGAGTCTTTTACTGGGCCACTGATTGAGCCACTAGTGCTGAAGCAGGATTATCCTGACCCGACGGTGGCCCTTGATATCGCCAGCTCAGCGCTTCCGCGCACAAAGCCCTATTCAAGTCAGTGGTGCTTTCCGGGTGCTGGCTCAGAATCCGCGCACTTTATTGAAGAAGGCCTAAAGGGGGAGATTGACTGAGGTCCATTGTGGTGTAACGCCCCCAATCTGGCGTTAACTGAAAGGGATCGAATGCGTTGACCCACAGCTGACCTCCAGGAATCTCCCCCAATGTGTCTAAATATCATCAAAATGCAAAAAAAAAAAAAGACAACAAGAACGATGTTGGAAGTCGCATACGTTGATTTCATTTTCTTTCACATGTTATTTGATTTTGGTCATTGTTTTTATGTTGATTGAATAATTGAAATTGCCTTTATTTTTCCCCCAAAGTTAACCCGTTTTAGATTTGCTGTGTTCACCCGCATTGTTAAATTCTATTCACTGGCTAGGAGTCACTTTTCTGCACTTGCACACTAATAATCACGCAGAATGCGGTCAATATATTTTCATTCACCACTGCTTTAAAATACTTGAGCACTTGTATACTTTTCGAGCACATCTTTCCTGTGTATAGTTGCTTCACGGCGAGTCTCCTGTTTATACTGCACGTCCACTGAATTGTACCCAAAACTCCCCAGTGCTGGAAGTACCCCAATGGGAACCTTCCAACATGAACGCGTTAAACGCCGAACAGAACTATTGCACACAAAGTCTCTGGAGATCACAAATCATTTCACTTGGCAGACCTTGTATCACAGTATTCTATACGGCACAGTGTCACCTATATTAATGGCTAAGCTACTAACCGCATGCTGCTTTTCATGTGCAATGCATGCCTAAACCACCAACTAATTCACTATTGTTTGTGTTCTGTCTGTGTCTGCACTGAATGACCAGTTTCATGCACGTGATCTGTATATTTCATGCAATCCTATATTGTTTCGGACCGTATTGTAACTTGGGCTTAATATCATTTTGTTATCCATATAAATGGATATTCAGTATTTCGATTCCTTTACGGTCAGAGCAGCAAGAGATCCAGTGCAGTCATTTGTTGCAAAACACTTTGGCAGCAAAGGAGATCATTGTTATAAATAAAAGAAATACATATATATTCATATGTATGGTACATTGGAAGATTAAACAAAATTAATCAATGGGTTAAAGGTTCATTCTTACTAGCATTCCTAAGGTTTCCATTCTCTCGCCCAGGTCTCAATTCAAAGATTTAAACAGCGCAACCTTTAAGCGAGGTGGCAATCCGATGAATCCCAGATGCAGTACTGGCATGAGTTGTAATCCACCGCTGGTAGTGAGAGAGATAATTACTTTAGGTTCTGGCAAAAGTACAAACTACAGTAGAATTTGCAACAGAAAAGGCATCCAGCCTGTTTATCTGTGGGGTGTAACTTCTGTAACAAGTAACTTCCAATTCTAAGACACCAACCAGTATGAGTTTAATAGGATTCCTCTTGTGTATTGTACAAATTGGCTGTCTGTATTAGTGCACTGCCCCAAAACCGACTGAGTTCCTGCAACTCATTAAATTGTCACCCTAATAGACAAAGACGGGTGGGGGGGGCGTGTTGGTCCTGTCTTCCATGTAGTAACAGAGGAGGGAGAGGGAGTAGGGGCTGTGATACTTTTTATTGGACCAACAAGTAGTTGATACGTTACAAGCTTTCCAAACTCTCTGGGTCCTTCATCGGGTATATTAAGATGGGTAGTTTTTGGCAGCTTCTCTTGTTAATATTGATTAGCTAAGAATTTAGTTCCAAAATAATATGTGAGGTACTTGTTATCCCCTCTGCTGCCAGACCTGTAACTATTTGTACCTTGGCTTTCCATGGTAATGACAATGTGCTTTCAGTGGATTGCGGATCATTCCAGACTTTTCAGAGCATTTTAAAATGTAATGTTATAGCAAGTGTCGCCTATCCCTGCTGCCACCAATGCCAACAAAGGCCCTTATGTATTGCCGCTTGGTATCGCAGAGATGTAGCACTCATAGTAACCCTAAGAAGCAGTGGATACATTTTGCTGTGAAACCAGAGTTTTTTGCTATGATCCCACACTTCTCTTTCATGGGGAATTTAAACTTACATGTAACAACACATAAGAACGCCTGTGCTGGTCCCATAACCAGATGCAGAGTATCCCTGTGTATATCTGCTTCGTCCTATTTTATTAATTACGTTTTTGGTAGCAGATGCCAAATGATGGTGCAGCACTAGTAAACAAATACTGCACAGCACGTAAATCCACTCGGCAAACTATCTCTTTCCATTTAGGCTTCAGCAACTTTGGACCATGTTTACTAAGCAGTGCTCTGCCATAAGACATGGCACTGGTAGAGAGACAGCTTTTGGTCCATTCAAGTGAAGGAACTCTAAGGGGGTCTTCTGTCACCAGAAGGTATCTTATGGCATAGCAACGCTTAGTAAATATGGCCCTAATACCTTAAATGTGAGATTTCTAACCCAATTCAGGGATGTCTTATTCAGATTTAGCATAAATAGAGTGTGGAAACCTCCGTCTACATACAGTTGTGGCTCTGGAAATGAAGGTGTTAAAATTGCTGTCATTTCTAACCATGAGAGCACATGGCAGGATGGGGAGAATATGCCCCTCTGCTTAGCAAGTAACCGGCGTTTGTCAAAACAAATGGGGGCTTAGTGGCCAATCCAGTTCTTGACTTTCATTTGTTGGGACGCTGCTGTTGCGCAGGCAGCGTGAGCGGCCTTTGTTATGAGGCGCTGTTAAAATGCGACTTTAGCTGGATCCGGCAGGAGAACATTAGTGGGACAGAATGGGATTTTGTAAAGAGGGCACCGTTATAATGGACAACACATATTGTCACAAAGGCCGTAAAGCAGGACAACCTGTCCTGCAACGCTAAAGAACCACAAATCTAAACGTATAGCTCATATTGAAATAATACATGAAAGGACAGGCAATTTATAACTCCTATAAATGGCATTGAACTAAAAGGTTTTTGTTTTTTTAACAATGTGAGCTAATCTTGTTTCTCTTCCTTTTCTTTAATTAACTGTAGCATAGACTTCTGTTTGTTCTATAACCTGTGTGTGCTTCTTTTATTTTTTATCCTAACCTAACATCTCCCTGACTGCATTCCTTACAACTCATTTCTGCTTGGTGTGTCTACTTGCTGGTGATCCTAAACCTGATGACGTGTGACCCAAGGTTACCAAGGTACTGTGGCTGCTTCTCCAGATTTCTGGTCGTTTAACTATGTGTCCAGTAACCAAGACCCAAGGACAGAGTTGACACTCAACAACCTCACAGCGTTTGAGGTTTTTTTTTATACCACTGGCGTTAACTAACTGGAAGAGTGCACTGTTACATTCTTGCAAACCCACAAATGTTAAGATGAGAACATATTTTTATGACTGTTCAGATCAGCTTGTTTGTGGAATAAGAAATGGCTTGTACCATTTATAGATATATCACTGACCGTTAAAGAAGGGTAGGTAGCCATCCTAGCCTTGACGGTTTGGTGGACAGCACGATTGATGGTAGACCAAGAACTTTTTTAGTATAAATATTTGCATTATCCTGTAAACCAAGGGTTGCCAACGCCAGTCCTCAAGGGCCGCGAACAGGTTAGGTTTTCAGGACATCCCTGCTTCAGCACAGATGGCTCAATCAGTGGCTCGGTTGAAGACTTAGCCTCTGATTGAGGCACCTGTGCTGAAGCAGGGATATCTTTAAAACTTGACCTGTTGGTGGCCCTTGAGGACTGGAGTTGGCCAGCCCTGGTGTAAACTCCCAATAATACCAAACTAGCCCAAACTCATATCACTGATTGACGTTACTTTTATTTATTATCCATGCTTTTTGCTTTGCTTCAGATGCTGGATAAAGTATCACACATTTATATTTGATGTAACTTGCTGGAAGAACTCCCTATTTGGAAAATTCAAATATACAGAAACATGAATAAAAATTGGTCGTTTTGGGGGGGGGGGGGTCAGCAACATATTTATAAGTAGGGTGTTGATGCAAAAGGAATATAAACACACTCGGCAGACTACAAAAGACTCGCCTTTAATATATATGAGTTACAAAGAAAAATGTCTCGTTGTCTCCAGTCTTAAGAAGTTAAGAATCCAGCTCGTGATCACCAAATTCTTCCAAACAAAGTCATATATTTTGTATTAAACAATCAAAAATCTAATTATTTGTCCGGATTTCTCAGACAGTGACAGTTTTTTTTTATTACTGAACGTGCTACAATGTACTGACCTTCCAATGAAATGTCCCATTGCAATGTAGGAGTACCAGGTATTCAGGGCGATAAGGGCGATCCTGGGCCTCAAGGGTTTGATGCCCCTGGGCTGCCAGGAGACCGTGGCAATCCTGGATTTCCAGGAGAACGGGGATTTGTGGGCCCTCCTGGGTCACCGGGTTCAACAGGTCGTGATGGAGCACCAGGCTTCTCGGGTCAGTATGTCTCTGGTTCCTAATAACAGGTTATGTTTGAGTATCTCCGAAACGGTCAACCAAACCCCAGGGACATCTCTGTAGCCATTAAGTTGATGCTAATAGTCACATGTTTATCTAAGTCAGTGGTTACCAAACTTTTTTTGGTTGTGGAATCCTATGTGATATTCTGAGGAACCCCAACCCACTCTAATAGCGTGCCTGAGATCAGATGCATTGTAAGGAACCCCAACCCTCTCTAATAGGGCGTCTGAGATCAGATGCATTGTAAGGAACCCCAACCCTCTCTAATAGCGTGTCTGAGATCAGATGCAGTGTAAGGAACCCCAACCCTCTCTAATAGCGCGTCTGAGATCAGATGCATTGTATGGAACCCCAACCCTCTCTAATAGCGTGTCTGAGATCAGATGCATTGTAAGGAACCCCAACCCTCTCTAATAGCGTGTTTGAGATCAGATGCATTGTAAGGAACCCCAACCCTCTCTAATAGCGCGTCTGAGATTAAATGCAATGTAAATTCTTCTGTATTTGGTACAATTTTAAAATGACCTGAAAAATACAGGGAACCCTTTCGGGGTGCCCAGGGAACCCGTGTTGAAAAACACTGATCTAAGTGCTTTGCACATACACGGTCGTGTATAACAGGAACATTCTGAGGTCCCAGCAGAGTTGCTGTACTGGGCGCTCCTTTTTCTCCATGAGACTTGAGATGATGAAACTCCATGCATTATTTAGTTTTTTATACCGACTTTGTATGCTTTTTGTTTTTTTTGAAGGTGCTAAAGGTGAAATGGGAGTGATGGGACCACCAGGACCTGTGGGACCACCGGGAAATTCTGGAGGTCCTGGATTCCCTGGTCCTAAAGGTAACATAGTGATAAAGGTGGGCTTTACCTTAACTGCCACACAATATTATATTCATCGCTGTAGTAGCCATATTAGTGATAGCAGTGAGGTACGTTGCATTGGAGCAGCAGCAGAGTTATTTACACGTGTTTGAGCTTTGAATACCTCACACACGTCTTCTTTAGATTAAACCAGAGGCTTGAGAAATCTACGAAGAACTTTCTTACTGGTTTGATACGAAAGTATTGCAATGAACGTGAATCTGTATGCAACCGATGCAGCTCTGCACCCATGTGCTGGGGTATACAAAGCAGGAACAGCAGCTCCTATATCAGTGCTCCGAGTATGGAAAAAAAAACATTTCAACCATATATTGATATGTAACAACATCTGCGAAGTCTGGACACATTCATATAGTAATGCAGGGGATAGTCACAGTTGGTACAAAAGTCCTATTATGCTCCAGAAGAAAAGTTCATAGGGGATGCCTTTGGCCCCACAGTTGTGATGACCGCAGTTCCCCTCTCTGGCTGTAAGGCTGTGTCCATGCTGGCGAAGACCGCGCAGAGGCGTGGCCTTGAGGCAATGATCGTGCCCAAAGACCGCGCGGGTGATAGCAGGAGGGGCCGCGTGGTGTGCGAGGAATCGGTTGAAACTGATTTTTCGGTGTGATGGGCAGGTGACGTGAGCGGTTCGCCCAATGAGAGTGAACCAGCTCCGTGACGTCACAGACACGACCCTACACACACCCCTCACGGCGCATCTACCTTGGCCACAAAACGCTCCCGCTTAACGCGGGTGACATCTCTCAAGCGCAGTCTTCGGCTGCATGGACGCAGCCTAACAGTTCAATCTCCCGGAGCTAGACAAATGTGAGCAAGTAGATAGTCCTCGAGTAATAGTTATTGAATCATATAGTACTCGCGACCTTCTAGTAGCTGCGTCTGGTATCGGCGTGCTCCCTGCTTGCGATGTGGTGAGCCGGAAAGAATTTGCATGGGAGAGGGGAGAAAGCATGCGCTGCCTGAGAAAAAATGATGGCGGCTGGATCGCTGTATACAAATAAAGACTATTTATTTTGCGATCCAGCCTCCATCATTTTTTCCCAGGCAGTGCGTGCTTTCTTCTCTCTCCCATGGGAATGCTTCATGTTACGGAGTAGCAGGCTGCAACATCATTACATATTTCACCATGTAGCCCAGTCCTAAGGTTTTATGATCGGTATAAAGAATAAAGTGAAGTCATTTCATTCCCAGCTACTCTGGGAATTTTATTTTGGTGGGGGGGGGGGGGGTTGGGAGGGTCCTTATTTAGGGACCCACAGTTTTAAATCCTGTTAGAAAATGAAGTTGCATTTTTGGGTGGATTACTTGAGATTACTCAAATTACTCATTGACCTCAATAGGGATTTTTGCCCGAACACTTTGGCGTATATAAAATTAACCCCTTAAGTGGTTTATAGTGCGGGGCCATGAGGCTGTGTGTTTAACAATATCTTACACAAGCAAACTCGTACACATCAACATCACTGTATTCCTAACTATGGCCACAGCCTGGACAGAGAAATAGCGGATAATAATGCGGCTACTTACACACAACTGACCTGTACATTAGGAATCTTGGAGGATGTGCGATCTACATGTGTTGTATATTCTAGGCAATGAGGGGTTCCCTGGAAAAGCTGGCCCGCCAGGCTCGGTGGGCTTTAAAGGTGATAAGGGTTCCACTGGCATACAAGGTCGACCTGGGACAGTCGATATGGGCGGCCTGATATCTAAAGGAAGTAAAGGAGAACTTGGACCACTAGGTAAGAAAAAAGAGGGACTGTGCGGATAGGGAAGAGTAGCGGCCAACCTAAACCAGTTGGAAAAGATTCATGTAGCCAACTGACTGTGAGAAACAGTTCTCCTTATTCACCTGGTGCATGTCACTTTACCTCCCTGCAAGAACAATTAGATTGTAAGCTTTTTGGGCCAGCGATTTATACTGTATGCCTGCACTTTTAAATGCAATTAATATTATGGTCCATGTTCGAGTGACACCGCATTTCATCTTACTGTATATTCTTCAAATGGCTTTAACTTCATAAATGCAATTTCATAGTAAAACTGTCACACACTGTGCAGTGTCGCAGGCTCCTCCGGGCTCTGAAATGGTTAATTGAGAGAGCACAAAAATGTTGTAACGCTGTATGTTTGGTGATTTCCTCTAAGTGTTTTTGCTAAACTGTGGAACACTGCGCCGATGATGACAAATTGTTACGGGAATAGAATGTTATTCCTTGCCTTCCCAACACATTTTAGGGTGGACCCCAAGGACTGTGAGATGTTCCTCACATCTATCTTTGAGATGTTCCTCACAATCTCTTTGGAACACATAGGAGAGTCCATAATCACAGAGCTGAACTTGGTGTGCCTCTCAATTCCGATGTTGTTGTTAGAACAAGCAAGTAACATTTCCCTCTATTTAATACAGTGACAATGCATTAACCGCCACACACTTCAACTGAACATTATGCATTGTCACCTTTGCGTTGCTTTATTTCTCACTATATTGAATAGGAACCATTAAACTTCAGAGGCAAACCAATCGCTGACACCAATGTTTGCAACTTCTTATGGGCATCACTGTGTCCAAGAGTGAGGCTTAGGGTGACTTCCATTTTAGTGGAATATTTCTGACGTTGATCAGTTAGGCTCTGTTGAAGTCCATGAGTCTACAAGAGGCGGTGGTGACTAAATGAGGAGGCTGCTTTAACACTTATTCAACATGCCTTCCAGTTCCTTCCCTGTGCTGGAGAATATTTCAGTCCCATTTGTTTGAATAGAGCCGATATCTTCTCCAGTACTAGGAAGTGGTTTCACAGCCTGTTGAATAGAGACCTGAGTGAAGGAAGCTGCCGTATCTCTGGATGTTGGGGGTACCCTTCCAGTTGAGTGGTATATGCAGTGTTGCCACCTTCTATGGAAGGCTAACTCTGAGACTTTTTGCAATAAACATTTTTACATGTATTTATCTTATTTATATATTTATTTCTCTTACCGGCGGCGGCAGCATCTCCCGGCATCATCTCTCCCTGCAAGGTCCCGTCAGCATGGCTCCGCGACGTCAAATGGCGACGTTGCCATGACAACATAACGTCACAGTGTCACGCGACGTCAAGTTGCCATGACAACGGAGCGCCTTATGGTGCTGAGGCCGAAACCCGGAGTCTCTGGGTCAAACTCGCAGTGGTGGCAACCCTGGGTATATGTCAGTCCTGTTTGAAGCATTGCTGTTCAGGGTGTGGGCACAGGCGTAGTGACTTATTTACTGTCTTGTTCGTGACTTTGCAGTCCACGCGTGGACACTGCGTTACTTCCAACCCCATGTCACATTTTCTCTTATCTTCCTAAAGGCGTGGCAGGAGTCAACGGAGCGAAAGGCATCAGTGGGCTTCCTGGTGACCCGGGGTCACCGGGTCAAAGCGGACTTCCAGGATCACCAGGATTTGCAGGTGTGGGGGGATAGCAAATAGACCTCTGACATTAACCATACGACCGCCAAAGTGGTTTGCATGACATTGCAGAAGGATTCTTCGAGGGCCCCTCTGGTCCTACATTACACGCACAGCACATGATCTAAAACTGCAATCCTTCCTGAGCAAATCCCAAGACTGTTATTTGTTTAAATGCTTCGCCTTCTCCTTTCTAAGCACATGTTCTCACCACGCTACTCAGTCATTTTTTTTATTTTGGAGAAACGCTGATTTTTTTTTGGTCAACTCCTAAAAAAAAATGAGGACTTCTTAAGCAAATGTCTTTCCATGTCATCACTGACCCCCGAACCTTTGGACATTCCACCTTTGCACTGGTTTATGCTGTTGGTTCTCTTGTTGGTGCTAGCCGGTGAGATCAAAGCGGGGGCACCTGCATGCCAATACATTGTAGTATCCCACCGGTTACATGTAATGGTAGATATTTATCAAAGTCTCCAAACTGCAAAACCAATGCAAAAAAAGACCACATGGGATTCACCAACGGGAGATTCCATTGGAGCACTAAATGTTGGTTGTCTTTATAACTCCGTGGCTGTCTTGCATCGGTTCGGCAGCTGGCCGATACCGATAACTCATTCCCCCGACATTTGACACGTGATAACAAAATCTCGTTAACTCCTAACTTCCTCATATTTCTGTATTATTTCCTCAGGGCCTAAAGGAGACTCTGGTTTTTCTGGACAGCCCGGTCCTTCGGGGTCCCCCGGACAGAAAGGCAGCATGGGAGAAATGGGACTTCCTGGTGGGTTTCCCATGAGGTGCAAAGAGAGGGGGTAGGGGGGGGTCACAAGACAAACATGGCATTTTGCAATAGACTTTATGCTGAATGGCGTGTTCACCCTCCATCTCTTGGCATCCAAGTAGTGAGGTCTGTGTTGATTTGGAAGGTGGAGAGCAACAAAAAACACTAAGGAATTCAGCAAAGCCATTGAACACCATTTTTTTTAAAGGATATATTAAAGCTTAATTTAAATCTATTTTATTTATAAAATGTGTTACCAGGAAGTAATTCACTGAGAGTTACCTCTTGTTTTCAAGCATGTCCTGGGCACAGAGTTATGATGACAAATACATGGTTACAAATATATGGTTACATTAAGTGAACAGGGTTATACATTATATACAAGACATTGCATGCACAGAGAGATAATATATATTATAGGCGTATGTAACAGTTACAGACCAGGTTAAAGTGTGAGACAGCCTTAGTTTTGAAAGAACTTAGACTGGTGGCGGCTGTGAGAGTCTCCGGTAGATGTTCCAGTTGTGGGGTGCACGGTGAGAGAAGAAGGAACGGCCGGATACTTTGCTGAACCTTTTGGAGTCAGATCTCAGATGATAAGTGCTGCAGGTGGTAGGGGTGAGGAGCTTGTTCAAGTAGCTGGGTAGCTTGCCCAGAAAGTATTTGAAGGCAAGACAGGAAAGGTGAACTTTGCGCCTAGACTCAAGTGATGACCAATCTAGTTCTTGGAGCATTTCGCAGCGATGTGTGCTGTAGTTACATTGGAGGAGCATTTATGTTAGAAGTTCTGAAGAAAGAGATCCGTCCTTACACTGAGCTCGTTACAAGTGGAAGTTAATTCTCATACTCCGGCAGGCAGGGCTGCATACTCTCATTTCTTTGTTTACGTTTAACCTATTAGGGGCATTTAGGGATAAAACTTAATAGAAAAAATATATTTCAAGATGAAAAATCTAGAAAAATATACTCCACAATAAAATGGACCAATAAAGCTAATCAAATAATAGAGTACACCATCATCAAACCACACACAAAAAAGGTTTAATTGAAGCATTTTTAATGATGTAACTATTTGCTGCTATCCGAGAATATGGAAGTTTGATACAAACATACACGGACATAGAAAGGGCCATTAAATGCAGTTGGTGCTGATTTAAATGAAGGGGGAAAAAAACGAAATTAGGGATATCACAGAGGCCTCATCTTACCGTGTTTTTAAATCCCCTCCTTATAGGGCCACCTGGTACTAAAGGGTCACTTGGATCAGGAGGGCGCCCTGGCTCACCGGGGTCTCCTGGGTTTTCTGGACTGAAAGGTGATAAAGGCGACTCAGGAATTTCAGGCTCGGGTCAGCTCGGCTCACCTGGACAAAAGGTATTTCATTCTGTCAGCCTGAGGGCCACCATGGGTAAGGCTGTAAAGGGAGCTAGTGCCGATCAGGCACCTAATGCTGGAAACTCCCATTCAAGTAAATGGGAGTTACCGTGTGTTAGTGCCCGGTCAGCACAAAAGCACTTAAGACCAGAGGTGGGCAACTCCAGTCCTCAAGGGCCACCAACAAGATCAGGGTTTCAGGATATCCCTTCTTCAGCACAGGTGGCTCAATCAGTGGTTCAGTCGAAGAAATCCAGAAACATCCAGAAAACCTCCCCACTGCAAAACTGGGGGAGAACAGTCCCAAAAACCGCATGAACATGTCTCCAAAGATAGGAATCCTATTAACAGCTGCAGGAGGGCTAGATCTGGGGCCCTGCTTTGCACTGGGTTGTGCTCCAGTTTTGGAGCTGGGGATGCGTTGCTAAATAACTCTCATTATGTTTTGTATGAAGATGGTGACCTGCATTGCCTTTACTACATGGCTTTATGCAGCATGCTGCTTCTTGATGCAAAAGTCTATAAGGAAAGGTGAAGAACTCCCGATAGATTATGGGTGGTGTTTGCCAAAGTCTGCCTGCTGCAAATCTTATGCTAATTCAACAGCCGCAGAATTATCAAAGGAAGGAAACTATTTGAAACCAATGAGATATCTTGAGTTGAGTTAGACACCAGTATTCCTCCAGCTTGGCAATGATACTTTAAGTGTGTAGGTCGGGTTGCCAGGTGTCCGGTATTGAACCGGACTATCCTCTACTTGGAAGCGGTCCAGTGAAAAACTAGAGGTGATACTGGACATGTATGTGTCCAGTATTACCTCTCTAGCCATAGTGACCTGACCGGCTTGGGGGGGAGGGGGGCGGGATTCCCCCGAGCAGAGAGAGTGCAGAGTTGTTGCTAGGGGGCTGGGCAGCTTCCTCCTTCCTGATTGGCTGCATTACCCAGCAGCACCCAATCAGGAGGAGGTGTCAGGAGCCTGGAGGTGGGGCCAAGGAGAGGAGGGAACCGCATGGAGCAGATAGAATTGAGAGGGAGGGGTGTGTGTGTTTGTGTCAAGCGCATCGCACCTTTCACTATTGTGTCCAGTATTTTTGGAGAAGCCACGTGGTAACCTAATGTGTGGGGCATTTATACAAATGTATCATATTTGTCCCTTTAGGGTGAGCCTGGGCAAGGTGGGTATCCAGGCAACCCTGGCACTAAAGGGGGACCAGGAAACCCGGGTCTGCCCGGATTACCAGGAGTTCCGGGCACTAAAGGAGATGCGGGGCGTCCAGGATTCGCAGGTAAAACCCAGCCTGTTCTGGTTTTAAATACGATTCAGCCACTTTGTGGCATTCACATGAATTATTATACACACTTTTAAGATTGGTGGATATTATAATGCAGACACTGCTGGGTAACGTGGTGTATAATATATGATCTATGTCATGTGATAATGTGTTGGACTCTTCCAGTGCTGGTATTTATGTCTCTGGATGAGATGTCATTTTGTGTATGTGTATGTGTGTGTGTGTGTGTGTGTGTGTGTGTGTGTGTGTGTGTGTGTGTGTGTGTGTGTGTGTGTGTGTGTGTGTGTGTGTGTGTGTGTGTGTGTGTGTGTATATATATATGCACACAGAGGAGAAGCTAGGTATTTTTGCACCCGAGGCAAGTTCCAACAACTGCACGGATATGATATATTGCTACAAATCACTTATACCTGCTGGAGTATTATTTTTGTGATGTACCTATGTACTCCCAGAGACAGAAGTATAGCTTGAAAAGTACTTTGTAAGTATTTTGAGCTGTGGGATAAATGGCAGGGGAGGTGTTGTGTGAGTCAATCTCTTCCCTGCATATTGTGCCATTTTACACTTCTTGCCTTGAACTGCAGAAGAACTGGGACGGATTTGGTGCTGTTCTCACTATCTTAATGGTTGTGATTTTTTTTTTTAGGCACCCCAGGTCTTCCTGGGTCAAAGGGGGATGAGGGCCCCCCAGGAAATGCTGGGTCCCCCGGCTCTCCGGGGTCACGGGGTAAGAATAAGCATTATATTCCCCGTGTTACATGTATCCTTTCCACGTCTCTATATAAAACATATCTGTGATCTTCCTTCTGGTCTGGTTGTCGGCGATACATTGTAACTGTGGCTGCAGGTTGCAAACTACAAACTGTGCTTTTATGACAGACAGAGGGTTGATTAGAGATGGGAAAACCAGTCCCGATCCGTTTCCCGGATTTTTCCGAATCCGCCTTCCAAAATATGTCCCGCGGTGTAAAATCCGCCAACCGTTGCTGCAGTTTCAATCCGTGCGGAAGAATCCAAAACCGCCATTGGATACAATGCGCTGACGGGTTTTAAAGATCGCAGAATCCGCGGATTGAATTGTTGCTGTTAAAAAAAAAATAATAATAATCCACAAAAGGCGAATCGCCATTTTTGAGACTGATCCGCTGAAATCCGCGGACCAAAGGAACCGGACGATCTGCAGCGGATCCAAATCCTCCCAAAAAATGTGCCCATCTCCAGGGGTGATATAATCGCTATATATCATTTACTGCGCAGATCAGAATATATTCCCATATAACATACAATGCACAGATCAGAATATATTCCCATATAACATACAATGCACAGATCAGAATATATTCCCATATAACATACAATGCACAGATCAGAATATAATCCCATATAACATACAATGCACAGATCAGAATATATTCCCATATAACATACAATGCACAGATCAGAATATATTCCCATATAACATACAATGCACAGATCAGAATATATTCCCATATAACATACAATGCACAGATCAGAATATATTCCCATATAACATACAATGCACAGATCAGAATATATTCCCATACAATGCAGTTGGTATGAAAGTCGCCGTCTGCATTACTGTCCTGGATTATAGTGTGCATGTATAGCTCTGTTTTTGGTGTTAGTATATAATGCTGTCTTGTACAAAAACGCACTTTTGTGGATGTATTTACCTACGTTTGTGGTTTCCGCAGGAGATGGAGGTCGCCCCGGGTCGCCAGGATCTCCTGGCGAGAAAGGTCAGCCAGGACAGGATGGGATCCCTGGACCCGCTGGGCTGAAGGGAGAATCCGGTTCGTCACCGTTTGATGCTTTTGCTTTGCGTAACTGGCTTTTGTTCCTCTGCTTTCTCGCCTGCCACTTTATACAGCTAAAAAAGGCTGTTCTCTGTTCCAGGTTTGCCGGGGTTTGGCTCCCCGGGGCTGCCGGGACTTCAAGGCGTTCCAGGTAACACGTCCCGCTTATTCAATAAACTGAGTAATGAATTGAGGGACAGGCGATCTGATTGAGGGCATTGGATAGTTAAGATGCAGGAGAAATTGACCAATACAAAACAGTGCTGATAAATACTACACATAACAAAACGTTATCACACTGCTAGCTCTATTGCTGAGCACAGTACTGTACTTAGTAGAATAATGCAGACACTGAGGCTGTGTCAAAGCTCGAGTGCCAGATTTCCATTTAGATAAAGTGACTTGCCCGGGATATACATATCATAGTTACATAGTAGATGAGGTTGAAAAAAGACATGCGTCCATGAAGTTCAACCTATGCTAAATGTAGACGACAGATACTTTATCCTATATCCGTACTTACAGTATATTGATCCAGAGGAAGCCAAACACAAAACCCCAGTTTCATATCATCCAATGATATCTCATAAGGGGAAAAGAATTCCTTCCTGACTCCAAGAATTGGCAATCGGATTACTCCCTGGCTCAACATCCTTCCCATGTTACTTATTTGGTATATCCCTGTATACCTTTCCTTTCTAAAAAGATGTCCAACCTTTTTCTATTACGCTTTAAATGTTTGTTGCTTATGATCGAGGCATTAGTGATAACATTAATGGGGGTTGTTATGGCAATGTTAGCAGAGGCAAAATATCTCTGAATATGTTAAGTTAAAGCAGCAGTCCGAGCTTTTCCCCTTTAATATGCGCATCAATACAATTCACACAATGATAAGTAATTAGTTCAATTGGTTGCTCGATCAGTGAAGATTCGACTCAGGGGTTCACTAAATGGCTGCCAGTGCAGCAGAAGAGGTCCAAAGATGCAAAGTTCTGTGGGGAAGATCATGTGACCAAGCAGTCACTAGATACAATTGCTGCACTGCCAGAGAGAGGGCAGGGCTCAAAAAGGGGTGTGCCAGAGCCTGTTTCAGAAGAGGAAGGGGATGTGACTTTGTAAATGGTTGCTATTGAATCAAAAAATACTTGTTACGTTATAATACATTAAAAATGTCATTCAGAGTTGTTTAAATAAAATGCTACAAGTATTTTCTCATAGTACAGAACTGATCTATTAAAACAACATGTAGGATATTGCTGGGTCTGCAGCCTTAAGAACATCTTTTGAAACAATTGGAAATGAATGGGGTCTTAACCCCATGGAAAGGGATGTTTCTCTGAAATAAGCCTAGGAGACCAAGTTACAAAACAAAATACCAAAGTATCCTAGGAAGTTATTTTAAAAGTGGAAAATGTTTCGTTTGCGTACGTTTTCTAGGTGCCAAGGGCGATGCAGGATTTCCTGGGTCCCCCGGAAATTCCGGCTTTCCCGGATCCAAAGGAGAACAAGGCTTTCCAGGACTTCCAGGTCTACAAGGGTCACAAGGACAACCCGGACCACCGGGACCCCGCCTGGAGGGTCCCAAAGGAAACGCCGGGCCTGTGGGTCCTCCTGGAAGATCAGGTAACAAAATAACTATAAGGGGGTCACCTCAATCCTTATTTTGCTGCCAGCTTGTTAGCCTCTGAGCATCATAGTCCGGCCATTTACCCATCCCATCATCTTTGTGAATAATATAAAATGAAGCGGTCCCATTTAAGCTCGCTGATGGATACAGACGCGCTGATTTTCTGGGAGTCTCACTGATTTGGAGTCAATCTGACTCATTTTGTACATACAATATCTGAATGAAGTCTCGCTACGGAAGTAGTATTATGCTTTATTATATATTGCAAACTCCGGGTATCTCCTCTTTTTCATCACATTTCTATTCTTCCCGGGTTTATATGTTGCATATAAACCTTTTTTAAATGCGTGCCAAAAAAAAAATACGTATTCCCTGTTAATGAGTTTTAAATTGATTGAAATTGGGCAAAGTACCACTTTTGTTTTTAAGCCACTTCAACCACTGATGAAATCTGATCATTTGTTTAGTGCCCTAAAGTTGCACAAGTTAAAAACGGTATTTTCTGTAATGAAAGGCTAATCGCTGGCAGCAAAAGGCAGAGCACTTGAATGTTACGATCTCAGCATGACATCACTGAAATGAGCTAGTGTGCACTTAAACTCCGCATCATCACCGCCTGCGTTATCACCGCCTGCGTTAGCCGAGCTCCTGTCATGGTCTCACTGTTAGTGACAATAGTGGGCACGCGTCAACAAAAATCAATGGCTTCTACACTGTGAAATCCAATCCGGGGGGCACTGATGCATGAGCAAATTTGGACGCTGGTATCTTGGTGTGAGCGCGTGTCTGCACTGATTCATCAGAATTCCACTGAACGTTTCACCTGCTGTTCCATGTCTGTGTGTGGGACCTGCTCACATTTTTGTAATTCACTGCATTCAGGGAGAATATTACTGAGCACAGTGCTGGTTATTTCACCTGTTATTAGCACTTCCCGTACATTCATTTTTCTGTATGGCATCACTCCACTTTTTTATATATATATATATATATATATTTATATATATACAAATAAAGCATTTTTTAATATTGCATTTGCTTAGCCCCAGTTTCTGCAATGCAATGTTCCGCGTTTTTTCCAAGTTTGGATCCTTTCTATATTTCATATAGCACTTTTCACCCGATGGGACGTAAAGCGCTCCACAGTTACATTATAGCGCACAGTATGCAGTATTTCTACCGTCGCAGTCCCTGCCCGCAGAGCTTACAATCTATGTTTTTGGTACCTGAGGCACAGGGACATCAAGTGACTTCCCTGTCGATGCACACTCCTAATACTAGCGCTGGTGTGCAGAGTGAATGAATTCTGCGCTCTAAATAGAACAGTTGATAATTCAAATCCTCCAGGTAAGCTATACTTGTGTGGTCTTACTACTGCTTGTCCACATGGGGTTAATAAGCACTAACCCAGAGGTGAGCGATGGTATTGCAAGCCTTATACTAATATATGGCTAAAAGATTTCTAGATATTCTGTATCAGCGTGTTGTATATGTGCTACTGCAGCACTGAAGTCTGAGACAGAATGGGGAGCGGGTGCCTCCCTGTTAGGTAAGTGGTCTGACGTCATCACCCGACGCGCGTTTCGTTCTGGACTCAGAACTTCTTCGGAAATATCCCAATAGTTCTAATACTGAACCACTTACCTAACAGGGAGGCACCCGCTCCCCATTCTGTCTCAGACTTCAGTGCTGCAGTCGCACTTATACAACACGTTGATACAGAATATCTATAAATCTTTTTTGCTATGTTAGTATAAGGCTTGCAATACCATCGCTCACCTCTGGGTTAGTGCTTATTAACCCCATGGTGACAAGTGTAGCTTACCTGGAGGATTTGAATGATTACCTCCTCTATTGTGAGCGCAGAATTCATTCACTCTGCACACCAGCGCTAGTATTAGGTTTTAAACAATGTTTGTGTTTCTTTCTATGTTTAATAAAGCGTATTTATTTTTTCCATATTAGTAGAGGCGTGTGCATCGGCCGGGATCTTTCCTCTTCCATGCTTTGCATATGTACCCTTCCCTGATAGCACCCCTCTAGGAAGTAATTACAAACAGGGGGCCTCTCTCTGTTGTGTGCAGATAAAGCGACTTACCAAAGGTCACAGGGAGCTGACAGCGGGCATTGGGCTCCCCTGATTCACACGCAGTGTACTGATTGCAGTCAGTGTCTTTACTCACTGAGCCACTTACAGTACATGCTGAGAAAACAGCTTAGACTGAAAGAAAGAAACAGGAAAGCACCACGTTTCTGTATTTCATACCTAGGGAGATGCTTATCTAATGGGGATCTCAGGAAAAGGAGTCTTATTTACAGTGAAATAATTCAATGACATTTACTGCAGTTACATGGGGCATTTCCTCCCTGTTGCACCAGCCGGGGCAGTAATGGGGGGGGGGGGGTGGTGGAAGCAACACACAATCCTGTTGCGTTCAATGTCATTATTTCTTTTTTATAAACATGTTGATAACCTATAGCCCCAGTTTTGCTACCAAAGGCTTCAGTACATGATCAGTAGTGCCGGGGTTAAATGAGAAATGACTAGTGCAGCTCTGCTCAGCTGTACTCTCCCTGCAAGCCTCGTGTCTGCTGCATGCGTTGCTCACAATAAACCGTTGGCTGTGTTGACTTGTGCATGTGCTAATGTGAATAAACCAAACTATTATCCGTGCTCCATGAAAGTCAGCGTTCCACTTCTCTGTTCCACATAGTAACAAAGTGCTGCACACACACGCTGTGACATTGCAGCATCACGTATGGGGGTGATTAAAAGACGCCAATGTGCTGGGGAAATGACTGCATTTAGAGAGCGCCCCCATTTCTATTGCTGCTGTTACACATTGCAAAGCAGTAGCGTAATTATATACATATATACACATCCATTCTTAGCATTGTATATTGAAGTGAATGCTATTTACATTCGTTTCCCATAGCACCGGTAATAGTTTGGTTTCATACATGTGTTTAGGGGTCACTGAAAATGGAATGTAACCAGGGGGTGGGGGAGGGGTTTGGGGGGGGCTTGTTTATTGATGTTTCTAACCATCTCGATATTTCCCCCCTTCGTCTAACGATGCAATTTGGAATATGGAAATGGATTGTTGAATTGTGATATCCCCCCTCCCCCAGGCCCTACAGGTCAGCCCGTAACTCGTAGATAATTGCACGTCTGTTAATATGCTGGGGGATGATGGGATATTTTCTAGCATACCGTTTTAGTACGGTATGCTGTAGTATGCCAAGTTATTTCGCAATTGGGTCGACACAACCCCATGTCTTAATGCCATTTCGATTCTAAGCCTTATACAGTTTTGTTTCAGAGGTATGCATAGAACCGCGCCTGCGATGAAAGCGTATCGGTGCGTTTCTGGCGCCTTGCGCTGCCGGGTGGCATCCACCAGCAGGAAGGGGAATGAATATGATGGTATTGGAATGCAGTGCTGCGTAGAGACGCAGAGGGTTCCCATTCATGCCACCTACTCCTGTCAACTGTCAGGGAACGTACTGTGTGTTCCAGTTGGAATTGTAGGTCATGCTGCAAAATATCAGCTTTGCTCTGAGAAATGTTACTGTGTCATGGTGATCCCTTCTCAGAGTGCTTGGGTTCCAGCAAATTGCTATAATTAATGGATTTATAAGGCACACTTTCATCGCATAAAGTACAGTACGTGATTTACTCGGTGGAACACTCGAAAGCTATTTAGTCTTCAGACCACTGAAAGAGACATAATTATTCACCTGTAACCAGCGCACAGCCGGCTCAGACTGTGAGAGGGCTGTGCCAGCGTGGAAATATTCACATGCATTTTCCCTAACGCCTCCCACAGTAGAGTGAAAATCACAGCAAAACAAAAATTACCATTTTGAAGAGATTGTTTCAGATCTTTCTCGCCTGTGCTTATAATATCCAAGTACTGGTATGACAGGTTTGACAAATGAACCTCTTAGAGGCAGTGAAGGAGTTAGGTTACCAGCAGTTAGTCTCCACATCAGATGAGAAGAGCTGTTGGTAACAGCAGAGCACCTGATGTGTGAAACGAATGTTTCTAAATGGTTTTAAGGAAATGACTTGGCATACACAGTTGTATTAAATGCAACCCTATTGTGTCATTAGAGCCTAACGGCTATATTCACTGAAGTGCTATAGAATGGCCATTAACAAGTGATAATGGTTGTAACACTTTATTGATTGTAACCAATAGTGATCTATGTGTAAAGCACATTGTAAGAACACTGCAGTGATTATGCGATTAGCTTTCCTTTGGTGCTTCCTTACCAAATGCACACCATATTTTCATAAAGTGCTTCTTCCGCAAAACTAGGATAACACTGATATAGAAATAATTACTCGCTGCAAAAACTATTGGCATTTTTGTGTGACAAATCAGTAACTGGCCCTGGGATATACTTCTTGCAGAAATCTTATTTTAATGTCATATAACTGAAATTGGATCTTAGTAAATAGACCCGTGGCATCTAACAGAATAGTATATCCCTAATGAAAATCAACCGTATTTAGCAGCATTAAGTTTAAAAACAAACCGACTATCTGCTGTTGGAACAGAGACCAGCTGGAATTGATATAATCGCATGCTGGTTTCATTGTATCCACTAATGTGCTGGTCACTTCTGTTTAACGGAAGTGTTAACATAAAAGATATCAGTGTTCCTTTATATCAGGGGCGGCCAACTCCAGTCCTCAAGGGCTACCAACAGGTCAGGTTTTCAGGTGGTTCAATCAGCTCCAGCACAGGTGGCTCAATGAGTGACTCAGTCTTCGACGGTCTTCCCTCTCCCCCCCCCCCCAGCGCCAAATGGATTAATAGTACTATCAAAATGGATCTGGCGGTTTTGTGTTCAGCAATAGACGACATTCCCCCAGGACTCTCAATTCATTTGCTCATGAAATAAGTTTACCGCTCAGACAATCTAATTGTAAACCAAGCTCACGCTGTGTCAGTGAATGGCGTGTGATGTACCAGAGCATGAATCAGGCCTTAATGCAGGGGTTCTCCGGTCCTCAAGACCCCCCAACAGGTCAGGTATTCAAGATATCCCTGCTTCAACACAGGTTAAGCCACCTGTGCTGAAGCAGGGACTGATTGCGCCACATGTGCTGATGCAGGGACTGATTGAGCCACCTGTGCTGATGCAGGGACTAATTGAGCCACGTGCTCAAGCAGGGATATCGTGAAATCCTGACCTGTTGATGGGTCTTGAGAACTGGAGTTGAGTCCCCCTACCTCAATAAATTACGCATGTGTCAACCTTTACCATTCTGAAATGTATTTTATTTATTATTACCATAATAACCCTTTTCATTTAAAAAAAAACCCGGCATATTCTCTGCCTGCTGTAAATTGAAGCCGTTGTGTATGTGTATTTTACATACGTGTTAAACAACGACAATTATGCTGTTGTCTGCATCTTTTTGGTGACGTCTTTACTTTGCAATGTATATTAATCAGTGATCTTGTTTTGTGCTGTGGGGTGTGACCTTTCTAACAACGATCTTTGGGCAATGGTGATCTCCTCCCAGGTCCTCAAGGTTAGACCCGAACTCGCCGTCTTGTTTCGTTGCATGCGTATGTTTATGGGATATGGCGTTTCTGTCTGTGTGTGTGTGCGTGTGTTTGTGTGTGTCCGTGTGTGGTGGAAGGTGCCATCGAAGCTTTACTGCCATCTGAACACTGTGGTCGCCAGTTAAATTGAAGAGGGAACTGACCAAGCCGGCTACAGAAAATAAGCTTATCACACTGAGAAGGAGCACAGAGACGAGAGAGGTGGGGTGGGGTAGGGAGGACACACTCATCGCTGTAATACCAGCAATTTTAAGCAAGCCACACATTTTCTGCCCCCTCACCACAGAATGAGTTTACTATATTTTGGGGTGAAACGCGCCGGACACTGGCTTAACCCTTTTGCGCCCAGAGAGGTCCTGAATGTGGCATCTGGCAGCCCAAAGGTTAATTTACCGGTGTTCTGTTCTCGTGCCCTCACCTTCTCTCGGAGTAGGAATTTGGGGAAGCAGAGAGGTCACCAGGTGAATCAACAGAAATGTTTCATTCTTTTCAACCTGGGGTGTATGTATGTGTGTGTGTGTGTATATATTATATATACACACACACACACACTTTGGCTAACCCTGCCCACTGTCTCATAGTAATGATGATAACAAATCATGATAGTGAAAGAAATGCTAACCAAAATGTTTCTGGTTCCAAATATGGCAATGCGGGTGCCACACTGTGCCAGTTAAAGCAGTATTTAAAGTTCTCCGACCTTAAATACTTTATCCGTAGCTACAGTATCCCATGTGTATCCCGGGATTCAGCATAGTCATGTATTGCTGTTTGCTCCGTCACTGCAATGTTTAATGGCTGAGCAGTTCCTCCTATTATATACTACAAGACCTATGGAACGGCCAGGATGCACCCTGACAAAAATGTCATTAATGTGTTAAAGAAAGTTGGTGGGAAAAGATAGAAAGCAGATTGCAATGTTAAGAAAAGACAGATTCATTGGCGATGCTGTGTCACATAAAACACGATTACTTTACAAATGTCTTCAGCACCCGTAAAGAATGCACAAAAATACAGAGAAAAAGGTTTTTACTTCAATCTAGATAAACGATGGGCAATTCCATTCCTTAAGGGCCACCAACAGGTCAGGTTTTCAGGATATCCCGGTTTCAGCGCAGTGGCTTCGATTGAGCCACCTGCGCTGAAGCAGGGATATTCTGGAAACCTGAACTGCCCACCTCTTATCTAGATAGCTCACTCAAGTTTCTATTTATTACATGTAGCTACACACTCTTATAATAGATCATTTAAAAGGGCACTCACTCATAGGGGTAAATGCAGATCAAGGTGGATTATTATGGTAAAACCCCAAGAACTGCATTATGTATTTTATTTATTTGTTATGGTAAAGCCTGATCTCACATTCAGATAAACGCCCACCACTGTTCATGAACTGTTAAATGACATTATTTTTCTTATCAGCAGCCCCCTCCTTATTATGCAATTACGCCTGCTGTAATGTGGATGCTTTTAAGGACTTTTCCCCATGGGATTTCACTCTCAATAAACATTTAGGGACAAGTTGAGCATTTACTTAATATTTTACCCCAGAGCAGTTCTTTTCTAGTTCCAGAAACGATGGGATTCACCTCACTCACACCTCACTCACACCACACTCATGCCTCACTCATACCACACCCACACTCACTCCTCACTCACACCACACTCACTCCTCACACTTCACTCACACCTCACTCCTCACTTACACCATACTCACGCCTCACTCATACCACACTAACGCCTCACTCACAACACACTCACACCTCACTCACACCACACTAACACCTCACTCACTCCACACTCCCACCACACTCATGCCTCACTCACACTTCACTCACCATCTCACTCACACCTCATTCACACTTAAGAAATGTCAGAAGTTCCCTGACCCCAGTTCACTTTTCTCTTCGAAGTCCGATGGGATCTATGTAACAAGGAAAAACTGGTGTAATTCTGGGACAAACAGACAAGCAATATTTTTTATTGCTTTGAACTGGGCTTTTCCTTTCTGCATTACGTGCATATCTATTTCTCCTAGAATTGCATCACCTTCGCATTGATACAAAGCGGCCTGTTCTAGTGGCTCCGAAGGGTGACAAGCCGCTTCCGAAGAGCCCTTTGTGACACGATTGGCACACTGCTATCCTGTAAGCCCTTCTCACATGTGCAACCCGCGAGTAACAAACTTTTTTAGAAGCGGTTTCACTCCGGTTCTGACAACCCGATCGGTTTGTCGAAAAAAGTCTCAAATTCACATTTTTTTTGCCCACCGCTGCTATTCTCGTCGCTCTGTTATGTAAACCGCTTCTAAAAACTCACATTTTTTAACAGCACCTAAAGCTGGTATTGCAAGTTACATACAGAGCCTGAAATGTGGGTTTGGCTGAGAGAGAGAGAAACCCATAAGTCAGACTGGGGACGGAGTTAGCACCAGCTCGGGTCATTCCGCTTCTAAAAAAAGGACAAATTGTGCTTTTTGTCAGGTTTTTTAGACACGGTTTAGAAGAAGCGATTTGCAATAGAGAATAGGGTTTTATCGCACATTGCATTCCGCTCCTTCTGTGCAAACCGAACGGTTTAGCAATGACACCTTTGGAACTACTAGACTAGCCCCACCTGCGCCTTTTGGCCATCAGAACAAGCACAGATATGAAGATTTGTTAAAATCACACGGGTAGGTTTGGATGTCATACGGAGAAGGGCTTAATCGGACATATTGCGGGAGTCATAGCCAGTCTTTATTTTAACTGTGCGTTTCAATGCCACCTTTTCATTCTCCGTGGCAGCCCACTGGAATACAGATACAGTAAGGAAGGATTGTATTACAAAAGCTGAATTTCCCTAGGAAAGAATGCACTTTTAAAATAAAGTACAATCGCACACAAGTCAGACAGTCTTCAGTATGCAGGTGATGATAATGTATTAGCCACTACGAGTGTCCTGCTGTCGTTCTAACATTGTTGTGATAATACAAAGGTCCTCCGGGCTCAGAAGGTCCACGCGGATCCCCCGGCGGCGGAGGTTTTAAAGGCGAGAAAGGAAACCCCGGGCTTTCTGGACAGCCCGGGTTCTCGGGCGCTAAAGGAGAGCAAGGAACATCTGGTTTTCCGGTAGGTGCTATTAGAGATCTATAGTTTATATTCTTTATATGTCCAAAACGGAACCTAAAGCATAAGTGAATAAAACAATCGCTGAGCGTAACGTCTGGTACCTGTAGGAATGTGGAATAATTGTACGGTTCTCGGCAGGGTGACCCTGGACGCCCGGGGCTCAATGGGATGAAAGGTGATCAAGGTGTTCCAGGTGTCCCGGGATTCCCAGGTACTTCTAATGAGGATTGGTGATGGATTAAAGCACAGTGGCCACCAGAAAGCAGAGTTCTGCACAACGCACTGTTACATGTTGTAGTGAGGCTCCTAAACATATCACAGAAAGCTTCATCCCAAACACCCTAATGTAAACCATGCCATATGTAGCAATGTGACGTTTTGAGCCCTTTTGGGACCCGTATGTGGTTAATGTTATTTACTTGCCGAAACAAGTGGTGTCGGGCACTGGACAGTGTTAAGTTGCTTTGGTGCACCATTGGTTGTGGGTGACGTCACCATGAGATGCACATTGTATGTTCTGGCCAGGGTGATAATGCAGTGCAGGCAGCAGCACGGGATTATGGGGATTAAATGGAGCATCATGACCTTGAATCTTACCATGTTATGTATTCGTCCCAGGTTTGAAAGGACCCAGTGGACCTTCAGGTTTGGGAGGCTCTCGGGGTGACCCAGGCAGCACAGGTCTTCAAGGTGAGAGTCTTAACTGATGCTGGTCAGACCTTCTGCAAAACCTCTCTTCTCAGTCTCTGGAAGATATCCATGCCATCCTCCAGGAACACGTTATGTATTTTAGGACTCTCCAAGTTCAGCCCTCTAAAGATACCAACAGACCAGGTTTTCAAGATGTCCCTAATACTTGATTAGCCTTGTTCTAATTGTCACCTAGGCAACATTTTGCCTTGAAAATCTGGCCTGTTATTCTCTCTCAAAGACTGGAGATGGGGAGCCTTGATGTATTTATTTGTTCTTGGGACATCCATCGTTGTCTTCTCTCGGGCCATCAGTAGGCACTTGTCTCTGTTCTATTTGTACACATTATTGTTTTTATATGTACTTTTCACCTACCGACATAACCTGCAGTGTGTTTATTCAGAGTCAGTTCTGTTTTCTCTTAGGCCAAATTTAAATGAATTGCATGGGTTACTTTCTGCCAGACTTCCATCTCATGGTGTTTAAAGCTGCAGTCCAAGCTGCCATTATTTTATTTTATTTATTTTCCCCCTTTAATACATGCATCAATACAATCCACACGATGATGAGTAATTAGCTAAATTGGCGATCGATCCGTTCTCCTGCGATTGATCAGCGAAGATTCGGTTCGCGGGTTCACTAAATTGCTGTCAGTGCAGCAGAAGATGCAAAGTTCTATGGGGAAGATCATGTGACCAGGCAGTCACTAGATACAATTTGTGCACTGCTAGAGAGAGGGCAGGGCTGAAAAAGGGGTGTGACTGTGTAAATGGTTGCTATAGAAACAAAAAATGATTGTTACATTATAATACGTTAAAAATGTCATTCAGAGTTGTTGTTGTTTTTTTTTAATTGCTACAAATATCTTCTCATAGTACAGAACTGATTTATTAAAAACACACGTGTAGGATATTGCCTGGTCTGCAGCTTTACTGCTACTGAAGGGTTCATGCAACTAGACAATGGTGATCCACCCTGTTCTAAAACATTAACCTCCAGTTCATCACATGTTCCTGGGGCAGTGGAGTTACATAGGGAGACGGTAATGACTTCCCTGCGTTCCTCAATACAGGTTTACCGGGACCACCTGGTCCCCAGGGTGACTACCGTGAGATTAAGGGAGCAAAAGGTTCACCAGGTCCTCCAGGTCGCTCAGGACTTAATGGACCCCCCGGCCCACCAGGACCGTCAGGAGTGCAAGGTACGCCCACGCACACGTAGGTCAGTTGTTTCAGGTGCCAGCAGACTCACCTGGGTGTAGTTCTTGCAGGTTTAGTATGTAATGTTCTGCAGGAGAGCTTGCTTTGCAGTGACTGTGATACACACTCCAATCAGCAGATCCAACTTTGAAATCCGTAGGCCGGTCTTAAAATGTCCCAGGTCTACCGGATCGTCAGCATTCTGTCATACATAGAGATGGGCGAGTTTGGATCCAGAGCGGATCGACCGTTTTTTTTTGGTCCGCGGACTTCAGCGGATCAATCTCAAAAAGGGTTGATTCGCGTTTATCAGATTTGTTACTATTACCAATACGCCTCATTGATTCCGCTACCCGTGGACGGATTTGTAGAATCCAATCTGTGGATTCAGCCATCTGTTGGCGGATTCGGAAGAATTCACCAATGGATTGCTGAATCCGTGGAATTGGATTTTACAGATCCGCTGTATCCAGTGGTGGTTTTTTGTTTAATCCGCGCGGGATTAAAACCGACCAAATCCATTCGCGGATTTTTCACAGCCAAACGGATTTTGGGGAGGGACAATGCGAGAAAATCCGGGGGAAACAGATTTGGGAGGGTTTGCCCGTCTCACTACGCACAACATTTTTTTATTTATTTTTTTTTGTATCAGAAAACTCTTTGTCAGTTGTAAGTTTGTAAAACTGGACAAGCTTTTCATGAACTCATGATACATACACGGTCACCTTTTATATTCACATTTTCATATATTAAAGATTAATTGTTTTCCCAAGTACATGTAGTGAATGCTGGCTGGTAACAATTTCAGCACCATCCATCAATGTGAAAGCATAGAGCTAGAGGTCACGCTCTAATGCTTCATTGGAAGGGGGGTGGATTCAAGGAATAGCATCAGTGGGGGTGAAGGCCATGCAGCAGGCGGCATGGGATGGACACAAGGCTATCTTTAATAAGAAAGAAAGCCAAGAATCTTATTGGGTCAGAGATTTCACAACAGACAGGACAATGGGCCGATGTGGTGGGTTTCTTTCATACCTTGAAACCGCGTTGGGGTCCCACAGGATGCGTGGGATAAAATAAGGGATTTTAATTCCCTCGAAGGCAACACTTTAAAAAAAATTAAATAAATGGGTTATTATTGCACATGGGTCATTTCTGCTCATCTGTTTAAAGGTCCTCTTGGCCCGCCCGGTGATTCCGGCAGAGACGGACTTCCCGGATTTGAGGGTCAGTTAGGACGTAAGGGTGACCGAGGTCTGCCAGGCCAACCAGGTGAGATGCTCAAGATATATCCGCCAACAACTACTTTGCCCAAACTTGTTAATATAAAGGGGCCGCTGGAGTGGGTGAGATTCTCCGTATACCGTTAGCATGAATACGTTCTTCACTCCTTGTTCTTGAGATAGATAGATCATCCAATAGATCGCCATTTACATATAGTTATGTAAATACTGTGCATGCCAAGAACTATACATACGTACAACAATATATATGCCAAGAATAGCATCATACATTTACTATATATATATGTACAAACATTAAAATGACTTGCTCGTGAATGCTAAATAAATAAAGGGCTAGATGTAAATGTAACCAATGGGAGAAGATAATCCCGCTCCCACAGAGCTTGCGATCTAAGTGATATGGATAGAAACATACAGAGAATGCAGGATTTATTCGTACAGATGCATCACGGATATGCTTTTTCCTTTACCGCATTGCTTTTTCCTTTACCGCATATTTGCAATATTTTTTTTAATGTTCAAAGGATCTAGAGGAAATCAGGGAACCCCCGGCCCAGATGGACTACAAGGTCCTCCGGGATCCCCTGGTCCTGGCTCTGTAGCTCATGGATTCCTTGTAACACGACACAGCCAATCCACAGACTCGCCAGTCTGTCCACAAGGAACCACCAGGATCTATGATGGATATTCTCTCCTGTACGTGCAAGGGAATGAGAGGGCTCACGGCCAGGACTTGGGTGAGATAGTGTTGGCTCTTTGCTGAAACCACCATGCTGCTCTTCTTCCGTCTACACTTGGTTTTTTTTTGTTTGTTTTTTCTCTATAAAACAAGTTGAAATAAATAAATGATACCTTCTTGAATGAGGTGAAAATATTGAGGAAAATTGGGAAAATATCCATCTTATTTGAACATAGTTTCAGTATGTATTGCATTACCAAATAATGAAAACTGTTTTCATAGTACTGTATTATTATGTTATTAAACTATTAAATGTAAATAACTCTTTACCGTATTAGCACATATGTACCTATACAGATAGTCCTAAATGGCAAAAATAAAGGAAAAGTATAATATATAAAAGGTATTAATGTAATATATATATATATATATATATATATATATATATATAATCAAAAAATAATAAAATAATAATCAAAAAATAAATAGATGATACCGTTCTGTGGCTAACGAAATGCTTTTATTTGTGCGAGCTTTCGAGATACACTGATCTCTTCTTCCGGCGATGTTACAATGAATGAAGCAAGCAAAGGGAATACTTAAAAACAGTGTCTCTTGGAATGTTATCTGTGCTTGTCCTTCCCCCGGTGTGGATGAGATTTATGGCTAGAGGTGTAAAATGGTTCCTGAAAGTAAGTGATGTAAGGGTGTGTGTGTGTATCTGTGTGAATATAAATGAATGGAGAGCCCACAGTGTATACAGTGCTTTACAAAAGGGGTGTGTGGAGTGGGAGTTAATATAAACGTATATATATATAATGTAATGTATACATAGTATTAGGTAATACCTATTTTTTTATGGACTAACAATTTATGTCATAGGACGAGCTTTCGAGAGTTCTCCCCTCTTCCTCAGGTCGGCAATACTGGTTTACAAAGGAATCTATGGCTAAAACAGAGGTTTGGAAAGCAGGGGAAGCCCAGAGATGTAGATAAGGTGGGGTGAGAAAGGGATGTTTGAAGACATTGGAAGGGTAATAAAACTGTGACAAGGAACAGCATGGAGGCATGTCTTCAGACATCCCTTTCTCACCCCACCTTATCTACATCTCTGGGTTTCCCCTGCTTTCCAAACCTCTGTTTTAGCCATAGATTCCTTTGTAAACCAGTATTGCCGACCTGAGGAAGAGGGGAGAACTCTTTATGTCCTATGACATAAATTGTTAGTCCAAATAAAAAAAGGTATCACCTAATACTGAAGAACTCATTTATTCTGCACTATCGCAACTGGACTAACACGGCTATTTCCGTTATTTTTATTTTTATATATATATATATATAAATAAATAAATGTGTGTGTGTGTGATGCTTGTTTACGTGTTTGTGAAGAGAATAACATCCTTAATTGTGTGAAACATTAGAGGTTCAATACTATATTTTTGCTCTTAATTAGCAGTATTGTTTTCGGACTGTTTGTGTAGGTACCGCGGGCAGCTGCCTTCGCCGCTTCAGCACGATGCCTTTCATGTTCTGCAACATCAATAATGTGTGTAACTTTGCTTCGAGAAACGACTATTCCTACTGGTTGTCCACCCCACAGCCAATGCCTATGAGCATGGAACCATTAAAAGGGAGGGACATCCAGCCATTCATTAGCCGGTAAGAAAGCGTTGTGCTGGAAATGGAAATAGCTGGGTTTTTTTCTATATAATTTCCATTTTTATTCAGTGTTGAAAGAACTTTAATGTTCTTTGGAGCGTATTAAGCATCTGTGTTTTATTTTGGCTGTGATACAGTATCTCTCTTTGGGGGTCATTTTATATTATGAACGTAATAGGGGGGTGTTGACCTCAATAGGGATTTCAGTCTGAAAGACCACCGAATGCCCACTTCGGACAATATTGAATGGTCCCTTTAAATGATTAATTCTGACAAGTGTTTAATTAGAAGTTAGTTTATATTAATACATGTTCCCCAACAACTGTTACCTAACATTCCACACATTTATCATTTTAAGCCAGGAGTTTGTGTTTTTTGGAGTGGGCAGATATAATGAAGGGGACATCAGCTAAAGTCAGGAGCAGGAAGTTATTTTAGGTTAGCAGTATGGCCCATCTTCCTGTGCTGTGAATCTAACCTCTTTGCTTGTGGAATGCGTGTGTAACACACTGCTAAACAGGCACTTGTGTCAGCGAATGGGTAAAGCAGTGGGACACAACCAATCCAGTCTTGCTGTCATTGTACTGAACTAGGATGTTTGATGGAAGAAGAGTTACCCTAAGAAGTCAAAGCCTTCACTGATCCTTGCAGTGTGTGTGTTACTGGGCACATTGGCTGGCACTTTGCTCACCTTGTTTCTATGTTTCAGGTGCTCGGTATGTGAAGCGCCTGCCATGGTGATTGCCATTCACAGTCAGACCATCCAGATTCCTCCATGCCCACAGGCCTGGTCCTCTCTCTGGATTGGTTACTCCTTCATGATGGTATGCCTTCCGATTTAACTTTTTAGGGTACCGATAATGATACCACTAAGAAAAAGACAGTGTGAAATCAGCGCTATAAATAATAAAAATATAAAATAAATAATGAACCCGGGTCTGGGTGGAATTAGGCCGCCAGGTGAGTACTGATTGTACAATCAGACACTTAAATGCAATAAAGAAAAAAGGAAAACCGACGCCTTACAAGTTCAGAATGATATGGAAAGTCCAAAACGATATCATAAAAGTCCCAACAAAGTCCTCTGTAGCAAAAACGATGGAAGAATTGCTGTGCAGCTCCCACCGTGCATGAAGAATTATGTGGAGCGAAAACAAACAAACAAGATTATGGTGCATTATGTCAAACTAATACAACTGACATTAGAGCCCAAAACACTGAATGACAAAACAAGACAGACAAACTAAACAAACAATAGCAAGGCTAATAGTGATAAAAAGCTAATTTAATAAAACAACATAAATGAAGGGTTCCAGAAGGCTGGAAAATCGCCAGGTCCAGATGGGGTAAAATTGGGACCCTACTCACAAGATATCAAATTGTAACAGGCAATGGAGATAAACGTCGTGCTGCTCATCCACTGCAGTGGTAACCGAAGCGCCTTCCTGTGATTCCCCTGCCTCGGGTGGATGCCGCGTCACTAAGGGGCGGAACCTCCAGGCGGATGCCACGTGACTGGAAGGCGGGACTTCCTGGAACGGCGTTTTTTTAAACTTCAAGCCTGGATCAACTGTACGTCTTCCTTCACCAACAGACAGCTCTAAAAGAACTTCCCAACGCGTTTCGTGCGCTTGCGCACACTTCCTCAGGGTATTACACACGGGAAAGCGCTTCGGTTACCACTGCAGTGGATGAGCAGCACGGCGTTTATCTCCATTGCCTGTTACAATTTGATATCTTGTGAGTAGGGTCCCAATTTTACCCCATCTGGACCTGGCGATTTTCCAGTCTTCTGGAACCCTTCATTTATGTTGTTTTATTAAATTAGCTTTTTATCACTATTAGCCTTGCTATTGTTTGTTTAGTTTGTCTGTCTTGTCTTGTCATTTAGTGTTTTGGGCTCTCATGTCAGTTATATTAGTTTGACATACTGCACCATAATCTTGTTTGTTTGTTTTCTCTCCACATAATTCTTCATGCACGGTGGGAGCTGCACAGCAATTCTTCCATCGTTTTTGCTACAGAGGACTTTGTTGGGACTTTTATGATATCGTTTTGGACTTTCCATATCATTCTGAACTTGTAAGGCGTCGGTTTTCCTTTTTTCGATAATGATACCACTGCAACTGTTTCCACTATAGCACGTTGCTATAGGCATCTTTTTGTAATGTATTGGTGCTTTGTTTCCTACAGTGTAATTATGCTGATCCCTAGAACTTGCATATATGCTACTAAGGGGCCTATGCAGAGAGCAGCGCTATTTCGAAATTCGCCATTTTTTGGCGAAAATCGCGCAGAAAACAGCAGAAAATGGCGAGTTCCGAAAAACGCGCCAATTTTTCTTTTCTATTTGTAAAACTCGCCTCGCGGCTGGCGAGAACCTCAATCTCGCCAGTTTTAAAAATATCCTAATGCAGAGAGCCGCGAACGGCATCTAGCGGCTGTTCGCGCCAATAAAATGGCGCGATTGTCTCCTTTTTGCCTCGCCAGAAAAAATTGGCAAGAAGCTGCCGCTCGCGGCCATTGCAATGGGAAAAAAAAGGCGCGAATTTGTTTTTACACGTTTCTGAAGCGCGCATCTCGCCAATTTAAACTCGCCACACGCATCCATGTTAAACATAGCAGAATTCGCACTTTTCTGCATATGGAGAATAAAACTCTCCAAAAAAGCTACTTTTTACTAAATTCGCCATTTTTAAAATTCGCTGCTCTCTGCATAGGCCCCCAAATGTTCAAATGAAAAGTCCTGCAATAGAATGTTAAACTTCATGCCGTGTACCTCAGTGGTCCTCAACTCATCCTCAAGACACCCCCCACCCCCCAACAGCTCAGGTTTTAAGGATATCCCTGCTTCAGCACAGGTGGCTCAGTCAAAGATTGAGCCACTGATTGTGCTGAAGCAGGAATATCTGTCTACCCTGATCTGTTGGTGGCCATTGAGGACTGGAGTTGGCCAGTCAACGACTGACAACTGATTTAGCCACCTGTGCTGAAGCAGGGATATCCTACCAACCTGACCTGATGGGGGGTCTTGAAAAGCCCTCGTGTAACTTATTGCATTGGCTCTGTTCTGGAGTGACAAACATTGGTGTGCCTTTGGGGATTACATTAACTGCTACGAATGGCACTAGAACCATTTGTATCATCAATAGCTCTTTAACGAGTATGATGCATATTTATGGAAAATATGTTAATAAATGCATAATAGCAGCATGGACAGATCTGGAGGCAAGGAGTGAGTGATGGACTCCCCAAGAAGCTTCCAGTAGTAGCCACTTTGGCTGGCAGGATATACTGGGCTTGGTGGACCATTTGGTCTAACCCAGTATTGGCACCTCTTGTGTAATCGGACCCCCACATGGGGGGTACAATGAACTCAGTGAATTTAGTTGCATATTACTCATTCAAAATGGATATTTGGTGGAATTGCACATTGATTGTGGGCTTCGTTCCCCTGTTTCTAGCACACAAGTGCCGGCTCTGAAGGTTCGGGACAAGCTTTAGCATCTCCTGGATCGTGTTTGGAAGAGTTCCGCTCTGCTCCTTTCATTGAATGTCATGGGCGTGGCACCTGCAATTACTATGCCAATTCGTACAGTTTCTGGCTTGCCACTGTGGAAATGTCTGAAATGTTTAGGTAGGTCAACAGATACATATGTCTATGTACATTAAAGCATGGAGTTGAATAATTCTCAAAACTAAGTATACCATCATATTCAATGGTCTTCGATACGTCCTCATGATTAATCAGATGATTTAGTCATATATAAAATGTACACTTTGTACACAGCTTTGGGTGTAATCAGGAATTGCTCAAATAATGTGTAAAGGCCTGAAGCATCGTTAGTGTATTAATGCATGTCATGCACGTGTTGAAAGGCAAGTTTCCTGCTTTGTTTATTTTTTTGTCCGTACCAATGAGACAGACTAGATTAGGGGTGACCAGCTGCAGTCCTCAGGGGCCACCATCAGATCAGGTTTTACGTATATCCCTGCTTCATCACAGGTCAACTCCAGTCTTTGACTGAGCCACTGATTGAGCCACCTGGGCTGAAGCAGGGATATCCTGAAAACTTGAGGACTGGAGTTGGCCGCCGCTGAACTAGATCATCGAGCTTCACTAATTTTGTCATTTTGTTCTTTTATCAGTAAACCCCAGTCTGAAACACTTAAAGCGGGTGATCTAAGAACGCGCGTCAGTCGATGCCAAGTATGTATGAAGAGGACGTAACACTTTGTAGAACTGGCCAACTGTGGAAGAAACTGTAGGTTTGCATTGTCCTCCACGGTAACAATGGTGCTACTGTGTAGATAACGAGTAAGAACCAGAAACTGTTTTAAACCAATTCAAATGTACCTCACCAAAGTGCCATATTGAGGATTGTCTGGTGCATTTCGACAAACGGACTGAGAAAAAGATGAACCTCTCGCTACCAAGAGAGAAACTGAGCTTTGGCAAGGATCAAATGAAGTTTTTTTTCACAGTACCAAAATGGCACTTTTTGTTATGTTTTTTTTTTTTTTTTCATCATTTAAGAGAAGAAACGCACTGAGTATGTTTAAAATAACAAGGTTGCGGTTTTGGAAAACAAAACAAAAAAAAAATAACATTTTTTTTTTCACGGTGCTACTAACCCTTCCATATTCTTGGGTTTCTAAATATCAAAATGTTAAGCTTATTTCTCTTTGTAAGTAATGAAATGTGTATATTGTGTAAACACTTTTTCTTAGGTTAGCCATGAAATCATTTAGAAATGAACAAAACAGGAAATAACTTCTCATTTCACAAAGTCTATACAATTTAGTATTCGTAATATATGGAGCAGTATTTTTTATGCATTCTATGGCAATGTGTGAACTCCGACCTCTGTACCTGCATCAGAACACTACTGATTTTATCATATGCAATGCCCCTCTCCCCCCTTCTGCCAGTGATTCCAATTGGACGTCATTTTGGCAGTGTATCATAAGAAGTGTATGTGTAGCCATTCTGATCAAGAATTTATTGTTTGTAATGTTGCCACGCTATCCTTTGTTTTATTTGTGCTTCAAGATCCTGGATATTTTTAAACGTTTTGTTTTTGTACGCTGAACACATGATTATAATTAGCCATATTCTTCAGAACATTTTAATTAAACACACACCCAACACATTGAGTATGCTAGTTTGACTTTGTAAAAAAAAAAGAAGCCCCATTATTAATTGCCAAAGTTTTTACAGTTTGCACACACACAAAGCATAGTCATGTATATTATTGAAACTAGTGTGACTGAAATAAAGAGGATGGCTATATCAGTATTTTACTTGTTTTTTGGGAGGCGAGGAAATTGTACATTTCTTACTTATACAGCTGGAGCAATTTACCATTGAAATGATGCATTTGTAAGTGTGTACCAGTTAGTTTTGTGTAATAAATATTATTTTTCTCATGAAATACAGGTATTATTTCTGTCATGTGAAAAATAGGTAGTATGGAACCTTTTCATTGACAAATAGTTTACAGCAGGGGGGGGGGGCTCAACTCCAGTCCTCAAGTACCCCCCCAACTGGTCAGGTTTTCAGGATATCCCTGCTTCAGCACAGGTGACTTAATCAGAGGCTCAGTCAAAGACAGAACCTCTGATTGAGCCATCTGTGCTGAAGCAATGACTGATTGAGCCACCTGTGCTGAAGCAGGAATATCCTGAAAACCTGACCTTATGGGGGGGTGGGGGGGTTTGAGTTGAGCACCCCTGCTTCTAAACATGACAATGCTTTTTTTTAAGGTTACCTGAAATTAACGAATAGTACCCATTTGTATGTCACAGCTTTCTAAATCCAGCAGAAAAATCATGGCACAAATACTGTCATTTCGAAATCGAAACCAGGAGGCCCCCCGGAGCTTATCCGCGCTATTCCTAGCTCTTGGGAGACCACAGTTCTGGAGATATTTACCCTTTTTATGTGCCATTAACGCAAAATCAAAGATGGCTGCCGGGTACGTTCATGCACAGATGACACTGCAGCTTCCTATTGGCCGCCATAATGATTTCCCAAAAGGGACCAAAAACACTGGTACATAAAAGGTAAATATCTCTGGAACAATCCCCAGGGATTTAAAAAAAAAGGGGGTTCAGATCCAGATTCCCTCCCCCCGAACAGATTTTTATAAGGGGAGCGATCGCTGCTTTAAGCTGCATTTCTAATATCTATTGTGTATGTGCATTTCTGTGTTGACAAATCAATCCATTTCAGATTGATTTGGCAGTATTATTTGTGATTTATTTTTGTTTATCAGCCACTGGTCTCTATTTCTTAAACTCTAGCTGCGGTATTTATAGTGTGCACAAATCCATCAGATTTGTTTTTTATATAGATTCTAGTGCTTTTTACATTTTATTTTTTTTTGCACTCGTCAAGAAATCGGAAATTTGCAGTTATCAAAAAAAACATCTACTCATTATTTGGCTGTTGACTGCTACAGTAACTAAACCAGGGGCGGGCTTCTCCAGTCTTCAAGGGCCAGCAAAAGGTCAGGTTTTCAGGATATCCCTGCTTCAGCATAGTTGGCTTATTCAGTGGCACAGTCGAAGACTGAGACACCTGTACTGAAGCAGAGATATCCTGAAAACCTGACCTGTTGGTGACGCTTGGGGACTGGAGTTGCCCGCCCCTGAACTTGCTTCACTTGGCAATACGTTTCTGTAAATCATTTTATAACCATTGCCCGAATGCATCCTGTGAACTTTTGCCATTCTCCGAAAGAAAACGCATCTTCAGATTACTTGTGAAACAATGTAAATCTTGCAATAAAACTATATAACCAGTATTAGCTGTTTTAACCTTTTGTTTCTTGAGCTGTTAAAACACATTGTAGGCACCTCCAGCACCAACGGAAATAAATGAATAAAACATTTTAAAAAATTTACTTTTGTAATGATGAATGCTGTTGATTGCTCAAAAGCAACCCTGTTTGTACTATATGTTGAATTATCATTAGAATATATACACATGTAAACTCATTTCGCCCCCTAGTTTTATGCCACAGAGCGTCTTCCACTACTTTTAAGTGGCAATGTTAGAACACAATAAACAACCTGACATTTTCACGCGATTCTTTTGACTGGAGTCAGACTTTATCTTAAAATATAGAGCTCTGTCCACAAAGCTGTATAATTGTTGACATGTCTACCGCAGGGGGTGGCCATCTTCAGTCGTCAAGGGCCACCAGCGGGTCAGGTTGTAAGGATATCCCATCTTCAGTACGTGGTTCAATCAGTGGCTCAGTCTTTGACTTGTCAACTCCAGTCCTCAAGGGCCACCAACAGATCAGGGTTTACAGTGGCTCAATCAGTGGCTCAGTTATTATATATATATATATATATATATATATTTTTTTTATGTATGTATGTACACACACACACAATAAAAAAGGAATAACCTAAGCTGCATCAAGCCGTTCTCCTGTGACCTATCAGCGAATATCCTACTCCTAATAGCCACCTTTCATCAATCCTTCAGTCCGTGAAATGCAACAATTACAATATAACCTTATATTACTACAGGTAACATCTATTATTATAGCGTTCAACTCAGCCAGTCTCCTGCTGGGAACACTGCAACACTCTCCCGTTTGTGAAAATTTGTTGCCAAATCTCCTGTATTGCTGGGCTCAAAAAGGTGTGCGCCAGAACTTGCTGTAGCAACCAAACGAAAGGCTGCATGGTACATCTAAACTCATTAAAAATTGCAAGTTCATGAAAAAAAATGCAGTAAGTACTATCTAATACTACATTTATAATAAGCGATTAAAAAAAAAAGTATTTTGAATGTTTTGCTGCTTTACCACATTTTTCCAGAAGAGGGCACCATTTATTTGATCAAAGAAAACAGTAGTTACGCATGTTACATTTGTTCTTTTATACATTGTATAGTGCAGTAGGTTTGCTGGTTGCATGCACTTTAACCCACGCTGTGCCGGAAACCTGTGTAATGCGGCAGGCATACGCTTATAGGGGTCCATGTTTAAATGGCCATAAAGTAAAAGGTGACACACTGCTTATTTGCATGTCATTATCCAGAATCCCTGGGTGCACGGTATGCTAAAAGATAACGGTGAAAGTCAGACCTGTCTGAGACCTGAATGTGCTCACACGTAATATTTTTATTTGTTTTATATACAAACAAGTGTGTAATATTTTGACAATCAAATCAGGTTCATATAAAGCATTCCAGCCTGGCACCTTAAACATAGCTCATGTAAAAAGCCAATTCACTTTTGTTACTGGAAAAAAAAAAAAAAAAACGTGAATCCCTGCGCTTCTCCCATTGGGATAGCAAATAAATGGGCAAATAAATATACATAGTGCAAACTAAATCTATAAGGAGACTTTTGAATACATCCTTTGATCAAATAATGCCAAGCCTGCTAACCAACGTCAAGGCAAGTCTCAATAGCAGGTCCCTATGCTAAATGCATACAAATGTTCTGTGAAATATACCCTGAATGGGGTTAATATACTAAGCGTAAGCTTATGTAACTTAGTGCCGTTAAAAACTTGTATATACCAATGAAGCTACTTACAGTTAGCAAGTAGAGTGAAAAGTGAATTTACAGGGACGTTACTGGGACATTATATACCTTGAAAAAAGGAGGGACTGGCCTCCCGCAAGCTGCTCAATAAGCAGTTACAGGTGGGATTGGCTAATTACATTATTCAGACCCTAATAGTGGTGCCCTCTAGGAGCGTGCTGCTAAGGATTTAACAGAAAAAACACTTGTTACTGTGATGTAGTAAGATTTCATTTTGAATGTATCTTATTTATGGGTCATTAACATAATGCAAATAACTAGGATGTTCTCCCTTCGCTGAATATTTTCAGTGTGCCTGCAGTAGAGCAACATACTGTGACCTCTAAATGAGCTACCCCCAAAATGTTGGTCTCCGCCTTGTATTGTATGTTGCAGGTGAACTTGGGGTTAGCAAAAACATATTTGCATTTAGGCAACATAAATCATTAATGTCCAAAAGCCATGGTGATCCCTCTTACTGCAGATGAACGTTTGTTACGACATATAGAAGCAGCCAGAAGATTCTAGTGTATCTGCCCTGTAAACACATACTGGGGTGCGAGATTCTTATTGCTTACTTTCATCCTTACGGGGAAAAAATCACATTAGTTCCAGCCAAATATATATTTTTCTGTTGCTTGGGATATACACAAGAGTATTCTACATATGAAAAAGCCAGCAACAATGGTGTTTCCATTGCCATTTTCATAAAGGTTTGACACCTGTATTGGCATCTTTGTATTAATCATTTAATACACACTATATCAGGGGTTCTCAAAATGTTTCCACATTGCAGAACACACCCGTGTTAATATTCGTTTGGAGGGTAACCACTGCTCAGCAACATACGCCTATTTACATATCGTCATTGTAGAGGTAAAAGTCTAACTATAGTTTTTATGGCATTATTTCAAATTCATACTTAGGGCCTCATGCAGAGAGCAGCGCTATGCAGAATTGGAGAGGGGGAAATTTTTTACCTTTTTTGGAGAGTTTTTATGTCCATATGCAGAAAGGGCAGAAAACTGCCTTTCTGCATATGGAGAGTTTCAACCAGCGCTATTAGCGCTGTTGAAACTACTGGGGAAAAAATCGCGTTTTTTTTTTTTTCCCTCTCCACCGGCCGCGGAGCGCCAGCTGCTTGGTGGAGAGGGAAAATGTTGAAAATCGCGCCATTTTTTTGCCGCGAACAGCCACTAGATGGCGATCGCGGCTCTCTGCATACGGCAGAGAAAAAAACTGGAGAGATTTTAAACTCTCCAGGCGCGCGGCGAATTTGAAGGGGGAAAAAAAAAAATGGCGCTTTTTTTTAAACTTGCCGGTTTCTGCCTTTCTGAAGGCAGAATCCGCCAATTAATGCCGCTTTCACTTTTTGCGCTGCTCTCTGCATGAGGCCCTTAATGCGTTTTAGGTTGATAACTGAATTATGACTAAATAGGAACTTCATGAGTTTTTTTCAATCGAAATATTAGGAATGTGCATTTAGAGAGTTTTTGCCAAAAATGAACTGAATGAGTTTTATACGACGATATACAGTATATTACTGAGTCTATAACTGAGAAAAACATATGCATTGCGAGAAAGTGCAGACTACAGGACTGCCTGAAGGTCATTTTAAAAGGCTTCTTGGACCACCACTAACGGTGTCCCACCAATGGTCTGTTGCAGTTTCAGAACCAATGTCCTATTTATTAGAGATTCCAATATTTGACAGCAGTCATTCTATTAAGTGCAATATAACAAAGTGTCAAGTTGGAATATAACCAAAGCAACAAGTACAGCTGAGGCCAAAACAGTGTCCCAACACTTGGTATCTTCACTTCCTTATCTGGTACCAGACCTGCAATGCATTGGTACTGCAGGTACGGGAGAGGTTAAATATGGGCAGTCCTGTATAATGACAGTTTGTTCACAAATGTGTGTCTATTATTGTCTATTGTTCACAAATGTGTGTCTATAAATGTGTCAGGGGTGGACAACATCAGTCCTCAAGGGCCACCAACAGGTCAGGTTTTCAGGATATCCCTGCTTTAACGCAGTTGGCTCAGTCTTTGACTGAGCCACTTGTGCTGAAGCAGGGATATCCTGAAAACCTTGAGGACCGAGTTGCCCAGCCCTGTTCTATTGTAATTAGATCAAACCCCCAGCCCCCCAAACTTTGTAAGCGGAGCTCTAAAAAGGTACATACAGGCTTTATATGTTTTTTTATAAAATAAAGTGGACACATTTATTGCACTGAAAGGTGAAACATTACACTGACCCATTTAGCACTGTGCTAAACAAATCCTAATAAATAAAACATGATCCGTAGCCTCCCACGGTTGCTAGTGTTACTTCATTACATAGAAAATTATATTATAATAGGACAAATAGCCAGATAAATAAAATTCAGACATGTGAAGGAGGAACAAATATGATAAACAGTACCAACCATGTGTTTTATTAATTTGTACAGACAAAATAACTTTCCAATATGAAATTAAATGTACAGGACAAAAACATTTCTTCCATCATTGGTCATTTTAAACTATACAGCAGCATAAACTGTCTATATATATATATAGTGATATGCCTTTCATACGCTAGTTATGTTCCAGCACAATACTGAATAAATTAGTTTTGTTTGTAAACTAAGATTGCATATTTTATGCTGTACCTGTTTATTAACTCGCTCTCTTATACCAAGGCTGAGCTTATCCATTTATTCTTTTTAAGATCTTAACTGGCAGCCATGAGATCACATCGGTAAAAAAAGGGTGCGGATCTATGGCATCAAGAAAACTGGTTAAATCTATAGAAAAGCTCTTGTGTAGTTGAAAAACAGTATTTTTAATATCCATATTTTAACAGTGTAAAATGACATTTTTTGGTACATAAGAGCAGTTTTGGGTTTGTAAATCTTAAGATACTCTGCATCTATTGGTTGCAAACCTAAATTTGAATTGTAAAAGGCCATATAAAAGCATACAAAAGTTACAGCTAATACATCATACCCGGGAGTGGGCAACTGCAGCCCTCAGGGGGCCACCAATAGGTGAGTTTCCAGGATATCCCTGCTTCAGCACAGGTGGCTCAAAGTCAAAGAAAGCCATCTGTGCTAAAGCAAGGATATCCTGAAAACCTCACCTGTTGGTGGCCCTTGAGGACTGGAGTTGCTCACCCCTGATCAAACCTCTAAAGCAGATGTGGTTGCAGGGTGTTTTATTTGTAACCAATACAACAAAATCAAATAAACACCAATCATTTTTACAGCAAATTACCTCATGTAAGTGAAGCCAAGTATGCTTGTTATTTGCCATCTCTGCAAATCAGCCAATCATTTTATAATTAGAATTAAATTCACATCATACAGTTACTCTTCACCCAAATCATGGCTAATAAAACAGAAGATCTTTTATAACACACATATAATATCCCTTACTAGATGGTCCCCCCCGGAACGAGGTGGAGCCCCGATTACAGCGCTCACCCCTGAAAGCTATTTTGAAGCAGTATTTCTCTAGTATTGCGTCCAAAGCTTTTAACCCGTTATACGGTTTCTACACTGGCCATAAAGAGGCATACAGAGAAACAGGGCGAGTCCGTTCTGCCCTGGCATACTCTGTGTTCACAGTGACAGTACCCAGCTGGGACAAATGAGCACAGGCACTAAGCTGTGCAGGTAATACGCTTAATTAAAAATAAAATGTGATTGCTAATGAAACATTACGAATTAAATCACCAAGATCATGCAGCAACATATCCCTAGTTTTTAGGTGCAGTACACACAGCCAATTATTGTCTTAATAATGACAGTATTTTTTTTTTATAGAAAGTGTGCTGCCAGAAAAGATTTTTGTATTTGTTTGCACTTCGTTATGAATCAATGGGCATCAGGTTTTCAAAAGCAAACTAGAATAGTGATCCCTTTTAAGGGCACATAGCCAGTAGTAAAGGATTTTTTTGCTACAACTTTACAAGTCAGGGATGAATAATTAAACAATACCCCATTTCCTTTTAGTCAATATATGGTGTGTGTGTGTGTGTGTGTGTGTGTGTGTATATATATATATATATATATATATATATATATATACACACATACACACACACACACACACACAATTAATACTGTACCTTTTGCTTAACCCTAAATAAATTTCATATTATTCTCACTTTCGAGGGCAGGGAGGGTGCAATCCTTTGACAGGGTGAGAAAAATAAGGGTAAATGAGAATTGGAATACGGATCACATCTTACTAATGGGGTTCACATATACAGAAGCTCTATGATATTAAGAAAAGTAATGTACCATACAAAATGCATCTTTGTTCATCATAGCAGGCATTTTTCAATAATATAGATCAAGTAAAATACATAGACTGACTTTAAAAAAAAAAAAAAAATTGTTAACTTTCAAAATATTTCTTAACTTTACATATTTAACATATTTCCTTCTGTACCAGAAAGTTACAACTGATATATATATATATATAGATCAAACAAGTCTAAAGTTACTATGCTTTAAGACAGGAGTGCTCAACTGCAGTCCTCAAGGCGCCCCCAACAGGTCAAGTTTTCAGAATATCCCATCTTCCGCACAGGTGGCTCAATTAGAGACTCAGTTTAAGGACAGGACCTCTGAACCACTTGTGCTGAAGTAGGGACTGATTGAACCACCTGTGCGGAATACTGAAATCCTGGCCTGTTGGGAGAGCGGTGAGGGGGGCTTGAGGACTGGAGTTGAGCACTCCGGCTTTAAGAAATCTCTTGAGCATAGTTTTACTCTCGACAACTATGGTGCTTATTTAACGGGATTATTGCAAGTAGCAGCAGAGCAGATCTGGGCTGTAAAATAGCATTAAAAAGTGCAAAGTGGAAGCGGTTTCTGCTCCATTTTACAAGTCAGAGATGCTTTGTGACCACACAGCAATATCTCATATGCAAAGTGTAAGACATGCCGGGAGAATTCATCTTTTTCTCATAAAAATAATTATGCTGAAAAAAATAAACTTCCTTTGCCAACACATGAAAATAAGCTTCTCAGAATAAATGTACATTTAATCTGTGTGGGAAAGAAAGTAGGTATCCATTTGAAATTCAACACGACTTCACGCTTTATATATTTCTGCATTCTGTTTTCCTAGTCATCGCACGCCGTGTTTTTCCAGCAGAAAGGCCTCTTCCAATGGTTTCCATGGCAATGCAGTCAGTCTGTCAAAAAATAAAAAATACAAATAAAAGTCAGCAATTAATCCTCAACAGTGAATTGCACAAAATGTTTTTGGTGTTTATTTTAAAGGGAGGCATTAAATTATGTATTTTAAGGTCTTTAATAGCAAATCACACCGAAAGATCAAACATTTTTGGTTCTATGGAACCAAGAAAACAGGTTTAAAAGCAACAAATATATTTAAAATCGACTATATTCACAGTTAATAGAACAGCAAAGCAACAACGGGTTGCAGGGTTACACATTAATCTCTGTAACAGTTCTGCAATGCATAGTAGGCATTTCTAAAATGTAAAGCTGAAGCAGAAAATAAAGGCCTTATTAAAAATAAAAGAGACTATATCCAACGATTCAATTAAGATGACCTTTATGAACATACAATCCCCCTTTTAAAATACAAATATTATTCAACAATTTAATTGAACTGTTCTCGCTAAGGCAATTAAACTAAATGCCTAAAAAAAGGCTTGTGTGGGAATAAAAGTTTTGAAATAAACAGTTGAAAAAAGGCCTTTTTTGAGAGAGAAAACCAGTATTTTGCCATAGCTTTACATGGATGCAGACTTATTTCTACTAAACACTTTATATACATTTTTTTTCCTTTTATGTTTAATATTGCACCAAAATAAAGACCGCCTCAAAAAGGCATGGCTAATCAAATCTTGTACAAAACAGCAGAAGGGCCACTGTGTCATCAACGTAAGCAAAAAAAACACAAGTACAAATTAGATTTCGGTATATCTTGTATTTTAGTCACATCCAGCTTTCACTTAGGGTTTTACGAATTTAGGCAAAAATGTTGCTGCTCCGAATTCCCTGTGACACTCAGAAAAACACATCCCGTTCCAAGTTAAGTTGTTTACTGGCTGCAGCTTAACCGATCATGTGACCAGCCGCCTGTTACACAGAGTCCTGGCAGTAACCATTCACGCTCAAAATCAGCTTAGCGATGCATTACTAATGAGGAAATGTTTTGTCATGAATAGTATTGGCAGTTAACGTAACAAATGTTATAAGACAGCACTCACTTTAATTAGTGCATATGCAGCAAGTTATTCTTTTAGGTGTACAATTATTTTACAAGTACTGCAACAAGAGTAATCAGTTGAAGGGTAATTAATATTTGTTAAATTAATATACGTAGTTCAAGAGTGTTACACGTCAAGCTGCGCCTCTGATTTTGGCACCTATTACAGTACAATTATTACCAAGTTGAAGACAGGAGAAATCATGAATTATGGTCAGACATACATATTTATACTCTGTGTACTTGCCACATGTTATTGTATGTTCATTGATGTCTGTACCTCACTTTTTTCCCATTGCTTTTGTAATTTAGTGAAAAAAAAAAAAAATATGCAGCATTTCTACCAAGTATGAATCTTTATAAAGGGAGCCAACCCACAGCGTGCCCACAAATGGCTCTGCCAGGGTTTAGTTTAGAGCCACAATCCTGCTAACCAGCCACATTTAAAGTGAATTACCGAGCATGTAAAAAAAAGTTAAAATCAACCAAAATGCCATCACTTTAAAAACAAACTTTTGTGTTTATATCCAAAAGGTTTGCTATGAGCCCAAGAACAGATTGTGTGTGTAACAAAAACACATATATGCTCGTTAAAGCAATCTTTAATGTATTACAATTCCCCAAACACTCAGCAACAAGTGACAATGTTACCAAGGTGCAGAGCAAACAAACTCGGAATTAAATCTGCCCAGGTCACTATACCAAAATATCTCTGAGCAAACGCCTAGCCAACTCTATCACATAAGTTAGAGTGGCCATTGTGATAATGGATGCTCAAAATACTGCAAACTCTTTTCGTCTACTTCTTTACTGGGTGAGAGTCTGACACCATAACTCAGGCAATGTCACACACAGCCATGTTTTCAGTAAGGGCACACAAAAAAAAAAAAAAAGAGAGAAAACCATTAAACAAAGTTTGTGTTCTAATTATAGAGCAATTAATCTTCAACTTCTGAGAAAGGGAAACTATTTTTCTCACATTTTGTATTGTGTGTCTTTATATATATATATATATATATATAGCACCAAAAGTGTACTCAGTGCATCACAAAATATACATTACAGGGAATTATAACAACACAATAAGCGCAGCAAAAATCAGACAATAGGAAAGGAAATCCCTGCCCCAAAGAGTATTTGAGACTTCCTTTCCTGGATTCAGGTGACATTTAGACCAAATTGACTCAATTAGGCACAATTGCAACCCCAAAAGAAAATAAATCATTGTTAAAAATTGTTCCACTAAAAATCCTGCTAGATACAGAACATAGAAAAAACATAGAAAAAACTCTGAAAGGGCTTTCAGTGTTAGATTAAATACATTGTTAAATCACACGTCACATTAAAGAGTATTAGAACAGCCAAGAAAGGAAGAAACATGCTGCTCCAAGTTAAGAGGGATTTGCAGTGTTTTGCTGTTAGATAGTACTATGCACATGCTCAGTCCAAGAATCCAGCAGCAGAAATGTAATCAGTAAGCACTTGAACAAGAAGCTGTTATATGAATGAAAGGCTTGCCATACTAAAACAGGACAGACTGGCTCGTGCGATAGTACAAGCAAGCTGATCCTCTTACTATTATTCTATCAATGGATGCGGAAGACGCCTTCTCAGAGGGCATAGTATGTTTTGTTTAGAACAGGCCATGCATAGACAATCATTGGCATTTTCTACTCCTATGCCAAATGTGTACCTCTCAGGAGAAGGCACCAGGTGTTTCCTAAAACTACCCCCCCCCCCCCAACAGTCAACTGACAATCACAAGTAAAGCTTATTTTGGTCAACCACAAGTAATATGAAGCTGTTAAATAACATTGATATAAATGTAATGGCTGAAACTGGTTCTGTACAGAACAGGCTTCAAAAAACAAGCAATTCATTTAGGCAGATTTTAGCCCCTGTGACAACTCCAACCTCCAGGACAAACCAACATAACTGCATTACTGGCCCAGCTGCTGGGTATGTACAGGTGTCACCTTGTAATTTGCCCAGCAACTGCTTAAACAAATCTGTATAACTGGCAGCCAGGCGGGCAAGATACTCATATACCAGCTGTCATACAATAACACAGCTTGCAAGGAAAACAGACTCGGTTGCAAGAATCGGTTGAGATAGGGAGGATGCACAAATCCTACAAGGTGATAAGAGAACAAGACTGGAGACATTGTGGATTACAGAGAAGGGTATGTGGCTTTCAGGGGGAGTGGAAGCACGATTGGATAATTGGATATACCATTGTAAAGCAGTCACACTGGCGTGTCTCCCTCCCCTCCCCCAGGAATAGCATTCCATGCCATTTGTGTTCCAAATGCCCAAATATAGCCCTTGTCTGGAACCGCACGTTTCTGTTTGTTTAGTATAAACAAAATTATATTAAAAAAAAAAAGAAAAAAGATGTTTGAAGTAATATGCCGAGTGTGAAGCTAGGTGGTCTCTGCACTAATTTAATAACAGACATGAAGTGTTTGCAGCCTTTTTTTCTCCTAAGGAGAGTTGTGGGGGACAGGGGTGGGGGGGGGGGCGCTTTATCAGAAAGAGGAAGACAGACAGGGGCAGCAGATAGGAGCCCCTTCACACCCCTTCTGGTCAGCTGCTTAACACAAACTACCCTGCTCCTTTTCATACACAGAGAACTTGTGGTGATTAGCAGACGCTGCAGGTGGGCCCACCAGGGTTTTTATAGGGCCATGGTGGGCTAAACCAACCTTGAGTTCCTAAAATTGCTGTGCGCTAGCGCTCAGGTTATAGGGAAAACTGCTAGTCACATAATAAAATTTCAGAAAACAAAGCTAAAAATTATGTATGAGTATCTCGGTTTTCACTTATTGTTTTCCTATTAAATTTCACATTTTCATGCAGTTTAGTTTTCCATGTTATATATACCTTTTCTGGATGCAGAGCACTTCAAACCGTCCGATCTAGAGAAGTCGATGCTGACGTAAACCCCACTTTCCAAATTTCTGCTTCCATTTTGGCGCTGATGGCAATTTGGTGGTGTAGGTTCACCAATATCAGCATCATGCACACTCAAAGCTATGTAGTTTAAGCCGTTCTGAAACCCGGTTGAGCAATTCCTGGACATTTTACCATCTTGCTCATCACAATTGTTTTCGTCAGGTTTCAGCCACACATTGTCAAAAGAGGCAGAACTGTGCCTTTTGCCACTTTCAGTAAAGCAAGAGGCGGAAGTAGTCACTGTGCTTGCAGAAGAGAAAGTCTCAGAGCTGTGCCTCCGCCTGCCTTTCGGGTCAGCACGGATAACTTTAGGTCCAACAATGGGTTCAGATATCGAATTAGTAACAGGGAACCCATTGTTGGCAGAGTACCTTTCCCCAATACACAAGCGATTCACAATGGATGAAGGACTATCCAATTTCGTACCATTTTCAGTTTCGTTGGCAAAAGGGCTCGGTGGAGGAGTCATTGCCACGTTGAAAGTCATTGTTGTGTAATCCTCATTCCTGGTGTTTGCAGTACTGACACAAGCTGTACCACATGGGAGAATGGCGTACTCAGCATTGGGCTGAATTCGAGAAACACTGGGGCATGCATAAGATGAAATGTCTGTTAAAGAGTTAGACAGTTCTGCTGTTGCTTTTGGAGACTGTACGTCAAGGTCCACACTCATGTAATCAGATAGTGGGGATTGTCTATGATCACAGCTTGAGCCCAAGGATGATGGTGACCCTTCAGCAGATAAAGAATACGGAGTATTACTCGCTTTGTCACTAAAGTCAATATTTATATACTCGCCAGGACTAGTTGGTTCAGGTGGAGCAGTATAATCAAACGTTCTTGGTATGGTATTGCTTCCTCTTGTAGTTAGGGTTAGTCTAGTTGGCCTTGTGGCCCTAACTTGTTGATCCAATATATTGTTGGAAGATTTTAATTCAGTCTTCGATATCCCATTAGCTGTCCCATCCTTAAATATACTGGTCCCATTTTCCACACCTAGGTGCAATAGCTTCCCAGGTGAAGACATTGGAACATATTCAGTGTTATCATTGTTTTGCTTCGATGAACTTTTAAAGCTTCTAGGCAGAGAAAAGTAGGAACTGAACCCCCTTGAATTATTGGTGCAATTAGAGTCATTAGCGTGCTTTACAGTTGCCGAGCTCCCATGGGACATATCCATATACTCTCCATTGGTCATTTTGTCATGGTTACCTTTTGCAATACCTCCTGTGAATACTTTAACAGGTGAAGAACTAGTAATGGGAAACATCATCATATATCCTTTTGAATCCTCCTGAGTAGGGAACCTGTTAACAATCTGTTTTGGTGCAGAAACGTTTTTAGGAGCCATTGGCAAATAGTCACTGTCATTTGAATGAGAAGGCATCATTGGCATATAGCCATTATCCCTGGCTTTATTCCTGCTTTGGTAACAAACAGAATCAATAATACCATTACTGTAATCCTCTGGTTGATTGAGCGCTTTCAACTTTGGTGATTCAAAGCAGACTAACTGCTTGTTAATCTCTCCAGAATCTTCATCTAAAGAAGCAGCAGTCTGTGTTTTCTGCTGTGGTGTTGCATTGGTGGGTTTGGTTAATGAGTATGTTCTTTTTCTAAAACTCTTATCAGCCTCCATATAATCATCTCTAGCATCAGGACAACTTTGCTTACTCATTGACATGTAATCACTTAAACCGTTTTCTTCTCGAATGGGTGGTGTATTCCCCAGGGAATCCGGTGTATTACTCCTTACCCGGAAATACCTGAGGTCCCCTGGGCTTGAGCCACATTCATCTGATGAAATGAAGCCCCCATCACTTGGAGATCCACAGACAGAAGAGCTTGAGGGTCTTGTCAGGGTATCAGAAGCAGACCCATGCCCACTACTTGAACACACGCTTATTGGGCTTGTGGCAGAGGGGATGTGAGAGACTGGTAGAGAGGCAGACCTGGAGTGATAACATGAATTAAAGGGGGCTCTTACATACCTCCCCGTGCCTTCCTGCTTCCCCAGGTTTATCCGTGCAGTGTTTAAATGGATTAAGCTCCCTGTCACCGACCTGAAGGGTCTGGCCATCGTACCTTCACCTTCACTGGAGGTCCTAAATCGATAGGAGCAGTCCTTTGTCGTGGGGGGAGTACCAGCCACACACTCCGTTCGCGACCTCCTCTGCAACCCTGCCTGGCTGGGAGGCAGGTTGCCCAAGTACCTTCTGCTGGTGATGAACGAGATGGGGTTGCTGCCCGAGGACTGGCTCTTGCTCCTCGGCCTGAACTCGGAGAAGGCTTTCAGGGCTTTCATGGTCTCCAGGAAGGTCTCGTGCATGTGCTGCGCCACCACCCAATCGTCCACTTGCATCCACAGCTCCCCGGGACCCACCGACGACGAGCGACCCACCTCGATGAAGAAGTAGTTCTCCGAGTGGCCGCACCGCCGGATGTTCAGCAGCGGCAGCTGGACGCAGGCCACGTCCGAGTTCAGCTTGACCAGGTGGACGGCCTTGGTGGACAGGCACAGCCGGTACACCCCGGACAAGTTCTTGCTCTGTCCCAAGCCTTTGGGTTTCACGTTCACCTGCCACACCTCCTTCAGCACCGTGCCGGGCCTCCACGTGCCGTAGTTGTCCTCCAGCTCCTCCTCGGCGGGGTCCAGCGAGGCCGCTTTGCTGTCGTTGATGAGCTGGCTGAGGGCACGGTACCAGGCCTCCTGCTCCTGCTCCCCCTCCGCCGCCATGGCGAAGTATTCGTCCTTGGTGTAAAGGGCCAGCAGGTGCTTGTTCTTGGCGTCGGCCCGACGGCTGACGGTAAAACACAGGAACAAGGGGATGACCCGTTTGGGCCTCTGGCCGCTCCGGTACTTCTTCTCGCTGTCGTAGTACTCCAGGCGGGCCGGGCCTCGGTGGCTGTGGCAGCGGAGCACGAAGTAACGCTTGTGGCCGTGCTTGTGCTTTCTCAGGTAGCCGCGCTTCCTCACGTCGTCGTCGTGGTGGTCGGTGGCGGCCGATGCGGCTTCCAAGGCCTCGGTGACCGGTTCCTCCTGGACTTGCGGCAGTGCGGAGCCGGAGGGCCGCCTGTAACCGGTCTCCTCCGGACAGGGCGGCGGAGGAGGCGGCGGCGGGAGCAGCCTCACGGCGGCACGAGTCGGTCGCTCCTCTTCGCCGTGCATGGCGCCCGCCATGGAGGGGACGAAGGAGGGGAGAGGGGGGGTGGACCTCTGTTTGTATGTCAGCACCGGCTGCTGCCGCCTTCCCCCTTCCGTGAATGAATGGAAACGGTGCGCCACAGCCCCCCGCCGGTGAGGCTTAGGAGGCTCTTCGCATTGCGCGGGAAGGGTCGGTATCTCGCTCTCTCTGCTGTCCCCGGTTACAGCGCGGGTCCTCCTCCCGCTTCGCGCACACACGCAGGCAAACTGTCACGGGCAAGCAGCGGCAACGGCGAAAACAACACGTGGCCCCGCCCACTTGACGTCACGGTGAAGAACCAACCGCCCCACACCACAGGAGGCGGGAAAAAAGGAGGGGCGGGGTCGCAGAGTCACATGACAAGGGCGCCTGACCAATCGTGGGTTATCCTTCCTCACCCCTCCTTCCCCCCCTTTCGCTAAAGCAGCTGGTGGGATGTAAACAGCGTCTGGATTGGTTGCTGCGGGGGGAGGAGCGCGTGCGCGGCTCTGCTACAGAGACAGTATGGGAGGGGGGAGCGCTCTGTGATTGGTGTAGGCGTCAGGTCAGTCACGGGTTGGCAGGCTGCGATTGGTTGGTTCGGGTTTGTTTCACGTACGCCCCTCCCGGAGTAACACGCAGCTGTGCCTGGTGGTGAATTGAAGTAAACAACCGTCTGGGAGGGACGAGAGGAGGGGACTTTTGCAGTAGAGGGGAGGAGGAGGGGAATGTTACAGGAGGGGGGAGGAGGAGGGGACGGTTACAGGAGGGGGGAGGAAGAGGAGGGGACGGTTACAGGAGGGAGGGGGGAGGAGGGGAGGAGGAGAGGGGGGAGGAGGAGAGGGGGGAGGGGGGGGGAGGAGAGGGGGGAGGGGGGGAGGAGGAGAGGGGGAGGGGGGAGGAGGAGAGGGGGGAGGGGGGAGGAGGAGAGGGGGGAGGGGGGAGGAGGAGAGGGGGGAGGGGGGAGGAGGAGAGAGGAGAGGGGGGAGGGGAGAGGGGGGAGGAGGAGAGGGGGGAGGGGGGGAGGGGGGAGGAGGGGGGAGGAGGAGAGGGGGGAGGGGGGAGGAGGAGAGGGGGGAGGGGGGAGGAGGAGAGGGGGGAGGGGGAGGGGGGAGGAGGAGAGGGGGGAGGGGGAGGGGGGGGGGAGGGGGGAGGGGGGAGGGGGGGGGAGGGGGGAGGGGGGAGGGGGGGGGGAGGGGGGGGGGGGGGGAGGGGGGAGGAGGAGAGGGGGGAGGAGGGGGGAGGGGGGGGGAGGAGAGGAGAGGGAGGAGGGGGGAGGAGGAGGGGGGGGAGGAGGAGAGGGGGGGGGGAGGAGGAGAGGGGGGGGGGGGGAGGAGGAGAGGGGGGGGGGAGGAGGAGAGGGGGGGGGGGGAGGAGGAGAGGGGGGGGGGGGGAGGAGGAGAGGGGGGGGGGGAGGAGGAGAGGGGGGGGAGGAGGAGGAGAGGGGGGGGGGAGGAGGAGGAGAGGGGGGGGAGGAGGAGGAGGAGAGGGGGGGGGAGGAGGAGGAGAGGGGGGGGAGGAGGAGGAGAGGGGGGGGAGGAGGAGGAGGGGAGGGGGGGGAGGAGGAGGAGAGGGAGGGGGGGGAGGAGGAGAGGGAGGGGGGGGAGGAGGAGAGGGAGGGGGGGGGAGGAGGAGGGGAGGGGGGGGGAGGAGGAGGGGGAGGAGGAGAGGGAGGGGGGGGGAGGAGGAGAGGGAGGGGGGGGAGGAGGAGAGGGAGGGGGGGGAGGAGGAGAGGGAGGGGGGGGAGGAGGAGAGGGAGGGGGGGGAGGAGGAGGGGGAGGGGGGGGGAGGAGGAGAGGAGGGGGGGGAGGAGGAGAGGGAGGGGGGGGAGGAGGAGAGGGAGGGGGAGGAGGAGGAGGAGTGGGAGGGGGGGAGGAGGAGGAGAGGGAGGGGGGGAGGGGAGGAGAGGGAGGGGGGGGAGGAGGAGAGGGAGGGGGGGGGAGGAGGAGAGGGAGGGGGGGGAGGAGGAGGAGAGAGAGGGAGGGGGGGGAGGAGAGGGGGGGGGAGGAGGAGGAGAGGGGGGGGAGGAGGTGGAGAGGGGGGGAGGGAGGAGGAGAGGGGGGGGAGGGAGGGGGAGGAGGAGAGGGGGAGGAGGGGACGGTTACAGGAGGAGGAGGGGACGGTTACAGGAGGGGGGAGGAGAAGGAGGGGACGGTTACAGGAGGGGGGAGGAGGAGGGGACGATTACAGGAGGGGGGAGGAGGAGGAGGGGACGGTTACAGGAGGGGGGAGGAGGAGGAGGGGACGGTTACAGGAGGGGGGAGGAGGAGGGGACGGTTACAGGAGGGGGGAGGAGGAGGAGGGGACGGTTACAGGAGGGGGGAGGAGGAGGAGGAGGGGACGGTTACAGGAGGGGGGAGGATGGAGGAGGGGCTGACGGTTACAGGAGGGGGGAGGGGAGACGGTTACAGGAGGAGGAGGAGAGGGGGAGGATAAAACCTTTACACCCTTCTGTGCTTACTAAAGCTAAAGCCATACAGCCTTCGCCCGAGGCGTGTTAAGGCTGTGACATCACCCGCGTGAAGCGGGGTGCGTTTTCCGTCCATGGTGGACGCACCATGGGGGGGGGCGTGCCTAGGGACGTTACGGAGCTGCTTCGCCCTCATTGGGCAAACCACTCACGTGACCTGCCTGTCGTGCCAAGAAATCAGTTTGAACTGATTTCTTGCGCAACACACGCCCCCTCCTGCTTGGGTCCGTGCTGTCTATGGGCGCGATCAATGCCTTTAGGCAATGTGATCGCGACCCGCACGGGCGCCTCAGCGCGTTCTGCGGCAGTATGAACCTGCCCTAAAAGTTGACACTGCTCATTTGCATGTCATTTCCCAGAATCCCTGTCTGCAGTGAAAGCATTGTTTGCTAAGAGATAATGGTGACAAGCAGGGTTGCATGACTATCTGAGACATGTGAATGTGCTCACAAGTGATATTTTTATTTACTTCGATATCCCATTAGTTGTCCCATCCTTAAACAAGCTAGTATTTCATCACAATTTATGTCAGAAAGGTGGACAAACAAAGCATTCCACACATTTTTATTTTCCAATTTTTGTCTTCCGTGTCAAGTGGAAAAAGGCAGTGGTGCTTCCTTTGTTTAAATAAGGCCATTAAACAGAACATGTTTCCCAATTACTGTGCTTCCTGCAATTTCTAAAGCATTTCAGCAAGTTTTGTACAAACAAGTTATGAAACATCTGGAAAATTAAATTAATGGTAACACGAAATACATTTTTAAACCAAAACATTCCAGAAGATCAGCTAAGGCAGAGAGGTCAGCGGGGACATCAGGCAGAGGTTTCATCAGGCTATACTGACTAACTATTCTTTGTTTTTCCTCTACAGTGAGTTTAGATGTTTTTCCAGTTTACAGAGAAGCAATTTTGAGGTCAAATTCTATTTTGGGAAACTTGTTTTGTGCGCTTTCCTCACTAATATATAATTTTTCCGCGTGTCCTTTAACAGTCATGCTGTTATTGCTTGTTTCATGTGCAATCACGTGGACAATTTTCTAGAGTGCATATTTCCCTTTTTTTTTTTTTAGTATTTGGTAGAGTTTTGTTATCTGTCACTGGTTGAATACCCGTCTTTTGTCTACGTCATTAGTGGTGGGCACTTTTATAAAGATCAGTAATCTGGGTCACATCGGCCCAGATTCACAAAAGAGTGCTAAGCTTCATTAAATACCAGTAATTTTCACATTGTATATTAATATAGAGCCACCAAATTAATTAATAAAGGGGATGGACAATCTAATTTATGAGGAGAGGCTAGCTAAATTAGATTTATTTACATTAGAAAAGAGGCGTATAAGAGGGGATATGATAACTATATACAAATATATTCGGGGACAGTACAAGGAGCTTTCAAAATAACTATTCATCCCACGGGCAGTACTAAGGACTCGGGGCCATCCCTTAAGGTTGGAGGAAAGGAGATTTCACCAGCAACAAAGGAAAGGATTCTTTACAGTAAGGGCAGTTAAAATGTGGAATTCATTACCCATGGAGACTGTAATGGCAGATACAATAGATTTGTTAAAAAAAAAAGTTGGGCATCTTTTTAGAAAGGAAAGGTATACAGGGATATACCTAATAAGTAAACATGGGAAGGATGTTGATCCAGGGAGTAATCCGATTGCCAATTCTTGGAGTCAGGAAGGAATTTATTTTTCCCCTTATGAGATATCATTGGATGATATGACTCTGGGGTTTTTTGTTTGCCTTCCTCTGGATCAATAAGTAAGTATAAATATAGGATAAAGTATCTGTTGTCTAAATTTAGCATAGGTTGAACTTGATGGACGTACGTCTTTTTTTCAATCTCATCTACTATGTAACTATGTAATATAAATGCAGACAATATTAGTGGTCTTAGACATAGGCTGTTAATTCACCAATAAGAACATGCTGGAAAATAAGTTTAACATTGCAAGATATCTCATTATAAAATATGTTTTAATAGTAAAATGAATACACCAGTAGTACTGGTACAAGCAACACATTTTTGATCTAGCATTTTGAATTACAAATGCTTAGCAATCACGGTTTATTTATTTAGTGGAAAATGGCATATATATGCTACCATTCAGAAGATTAGATGGATAATTCTATATTGTCCGAAGTACTGTTTGTGGGGTTTTTTTGGGGGGGGGGGTGAAAATCCACACTGAAGTCAATGGCTTTTTCAGTCCAAAACAGCATGAACGGCTGTTTCATAGTATATATAATTACCCCCTATAAGTGCCTTGTTCAATATGTTCTGAAGTGGTTAATCACACTGCTATCGGCCGCTTATTCCCATCAACTTCAAAAGGATTTTGGGGCCAACGACAGCCTGAACGGCTGCTTCAGAATGTATTGAATTACCCCCTAAGCGCAAGTAGGAGGAGGACTCGGGTTCACACACAAAATGCAGGATTCAGGTGATGGAGCTCAAAGATTCTGGCAACCATGGGCTCTTCTTTCACCTCAGGCTGATAATTACCCCCCTGCTGAGCCATTCTATTCAATTGCCAGTGGGGGCTATAGCTTGCTTAATTTTCTCTCTCTTCCAATCCAGAATCAGGAGGCAACATTCAGGAATGATTTGATTTATTTAAAAGACTATAAAGAATCAGAGAACACAGAAGTATAACTACTTTTCTCTTCACAGCAAGAAGGACCTGTAATACACTCCACTTCTATGTGTTGCTGGCAGCTCATGGGTTAATTTCAGAAACGGAAAGCATTCGAAAAATGCTATCTGTGAACAGCAGATACCCCCAGGTCCTTCCACTGGTCTGGGAATTGGTGAGTGCCATTCACTTATCTGTACGCTCACAGATCAGGAGTATATCCTTCCACACCAGGGGACCCCACTTATCTTTTAGATCAGGGGTGGCCAACTCCAGTCCTCGAGGGCCACCAACAGGTCAGGTTTTCAGGATATTCCTGCTTCAGCACAGGTGGCTCAATCAGTGGCTCAGTTGAGGACTGCATTTGGCCACCCCTGTTTTAGATTAAGAAGGTTGGGGGGAGTTTATGTTGTAAACAACAACAACAATCCTTTGAGTTTGTAAGATTCATCAACACATTCTGGAGCCTCATAACCTACATGCCAAATTGGAGAACTTCAAAAATTGTTTTGAAAAAAGACAAACACTTTACAATACCAGATATTTAAAGAGGCAATACAGGCATCTTAAACAAGCTTACCTAAACTCCTGATCGATAGGTTCTCCCGTGCTCGATCAGCAAAGATTCTGCTTCCCGGGGTTCACTAAATGGCTGCATTTCAGTTTCAAATCAATCCTTCAGTTATTGTAACTCAGTAGCTACAATGTATTCTTATATTGCTAAGGTATCATGATCTATTGTTATAGTTTGCAGCTCAAACTGCTGGGAATATTGGCAACACATGATCACAAACAGGAAATCAGAGGATGCGCAGTATATAAAAACTAATTAAATATGTCATTAATAGTATGTGGGCTATTACTTGGATTGCTCCTTTAACAAATGCCTGGAATGGAAAGTATTCTATTACCACTAAAAACAACCCTTCTCTGAAGCAAGTTACTTTTCCTCGGGGTAAGAGAACTGTCACATTGTAACAAACGTAAACAGTCATCGGTGAGTCAATGGCTTTGATGACTGTTGAATGGCTTCTTTCTAGTATGTGATCTAGAAATGTGGCTATACAATTCAATAAGTGTAGGTATACTGTAGACTTCTCAAGCAAAATGAGAAAGGGGTTCAGTGGTTACACAGAACTCTATTTTAATGGCCAACTCCCCCAGTTTATGAAAGAGATAGTGACTCCTTTGCAAAAAAAATATGTATTGTCTTTACCTGAAACTAGACCATTCAGCCCTATGAAAGCCAATGAAACATGAAGTGGTCTTGCTGACAAAACATGTGAGTGGCTTGTAAGCTGAGCTCTAAACCAAATTCAGTCAGGACAATAGTTTTTATAGTTATGGCAGGGCCGCAAATAGGTTTCCCAGGGGCCCAGGGCTAGAGTTTTGGCCGGGCCGCCGGGCCCAGGACCCTAATCCCGGCTCATCCCACCCCCCTGGTGGTGGGTCTGGTTACAGATCTCATGAGAATGACAAGCTTATTTTTCCTAGCGGGAAATTTAACTCACGGGCAACGCCGGGTCTCTCAGCTAGTGTTATATAGAAGTCATAATAGGCCGTATTTACAACTATGCAGTGTTATGCCACAAGGCATCTTCTTGTACAGGCATATAATAAATACAGGCCAATATGTTTTGGGATAATGTCAGCACTAATAACGATTGGTTGTGGCGGTGAAATGCGAACACGTAGACCTCTTGTTAAAACCTAGCAGTAATAGGGAAATCTCAGTGTTTAGTCAGCAATGCACTTGTGTGCATAAAGCAAATTTAAATGAATGATCCAAAATATGGTGCTAAGTGCTAGATGTGAACCGTTCCTTTTAAAATCCGAATTTAATGATACATAGACACTAAAAAGTCCTGCGCACTTTGCATACACTCCAATTGTAGGCTCTTACAAGAAAGACATTATCATTCTTAAGTCTTCAAATGCCATAATTACTTCTATGATGCAATGACGGGGAGGAAAACAGCGTTTCTGCCTATGTCCTCAGCTCTTCATTACCTGATGTTGTTTCAATTCAGGTGGAATTTATTTGCTAGGCTACGGTCCCGGTATCGGCGCCGCACGCGCGTCTGCCAGGCTGGCGGCGTGTGCAGCTGTGATCCCCTGTCTGTGCAGAGCTGCAGGGGGAAAGACATGGGGGGGGAAGGGCGTGATGGGGGCACGGCCATGACATCACTCAGCAAGTTCACCCTCGTTTGCTGAAACGCCGGGGGCGTGGCCAGCGCTCAATCGCAAGTTGTGAACAACAGAGAAATCTGTTCGCACAACGCGGCGGGCAATGTAGGTAGTGGGCCCGTCCCCACTGAGGGGCAGTTCTTGTCCCTGCAGCGCACACGATAGCGCACGCTGCAGCAGGCACCGGGGACCTAGCCTAATTGTCTAACACAAAAATACAAAGGACTATAGAATTGATGTAAGCGGCTGCAATCAAAATATTTTTTCTATAGCTTTGTATCTGTTACCATGGAAACAAAAAGCGGGGGGGAAATTCACCAGCAGTATGTTTTTCAGCTAATTCTGAACAATGTAATAACCGCTGTAAAATTTGAGTAAGAACGCGCTATGGATCCCATTGCACGTTTACCCCCATTTATCGATAGGAAAGCTAAGTCTTCTTGAATGACCTCTGTAAACCTTCGCTTTGGTAGCATTATCTTACACTTCATGGTGGCATGGAAACCCCCATGTTCGATCCTCTGCCCTTTCTTCTATTTTAACATATCCAGGCCCCTCACAATTAGATCCTAAGGGTAGAATTTGGTGTTTTATTTTTAATCCCATTCGGTATGTGTGAGCGAGCAGGACCCAGAGCATTTAACATACAATTCATTGTTCTTTACTCAAAAAAGAGAACGCAAGTCTTTAAAGCAGGAGAGGCCCTCCAGTCCTCAATTGCCACAAGCAGATTAGGTTTTAGGGATATCCCTGCTTCAGCACAGGTGGCTCAATCAGTGGCTCAGTCTTTATGATTGAGCCAGCTGTGCTGAAGCAGGGATATCCTTAAAACCTGACCTGCCGGTGGCCCTTGAGGACTAGATTTGACAATCCCTGCTTCCATGTCATTGTATTCAGCGTCGGTTACTTGACTCACGGAATTACTCCATTAGTCCTAATGTTAAAAATATATGTACGGTATATAACATTTTAAAACTGTAATTTAATTGACATTTTTGTTTTGTTGGTTTACACCATTGGATATTTACCTTATTAGAAAATGTTGCATCTGATTTTTTTATAGTACCAAATAGGCCACTCAAGTCATTGGAAGATGGAGAACAAGTCCCATTTTTGTTTTGCGAACAACAATTACTTTCTGTTCAAATCCAAGTAAACCAGGAGTGGTGCTGTTATTTAAAGATAAAGTTACATTTCCTTGGTCAACCCCATCATTTCGCTACCAATTGCTTTTTCTTTTATCATCCATATGAAATATTTAACAGTGAAATCATGCAGGAGTTTTCTGTTTCGGAGGAATATGAATGTCAAATATTTTCACCAGCGGAAGTGACCACTTTATAACTCAGCCGTGTGTGCGTCATTGTGCGTTAGCTGATACAGTCGCTGGCTTTTAACAAACTGCCATGCCTAGGACTGTGCTATACTATACATCCCATACTGTTAGTAGATTGCCTACATTTGTAAAGTTATTAAATATTTCTTAAAATTATGAAACGACCATCACAAAACGTAAAATAAAAAAAGGTGATACATGGCTGTGATGTCTCGCTGTACGGTTACTTCGGATTTTAATTGTATTTCGCTGCTGTGACGTTTGAAAGGATGTCATGAGGCTGTGTATTTGCCATTTGTAATTGGAAATAACATCTTTTGGTTTGAGTCGCTGGCGTAGCTTTTTGTTGTCGCACAATTCATTGCATTTTTACCTATAGACCAATTTCTTATAGATAACAATTCAACCATCTATTCAATTCCTTCAGGCACAGTGGAAGGGGCTTTGTTGTCGCCCATTTTCTTCTGTTTATCTTTTAATCTTAATAATCTTATAATTAATAATTATATTAATATAATCTTATAATTATAAATAATTAATAATTTGTTAATCTTGTAATACGCAAGAGTGTGAACAACCAATTAACGTTAAAAAAAAATGTACAACCGAGTCATGAATTTACCCTAAATTAATAGCGTTAAGGAAGACTGGTGTTGCCAAGTAATTTTTACACTTGATTATTCTGAAGTCTTCAATGCAATATTTTTATCACTGTGGCTTACAATTTACACAGATCTTCACATATGGGCTCTTTAGGCTAGAATTAGAGTGCACGCAATCGCGCCAGCGTGCGTGCGTCAGTAATAAATACCTGTCTCCCTATGACAGTGCATCTAGTGCAGACGCGAGCGCACACAAGGCAGGACGCGATGGCACGGCCGCAATTTGAAAGGACAACATTTTTTTATCTATTCAAGTGTGCCGCGTGATGTCCACGTCACGTGAGCGGTTCAGCCAATGAGGATGAACCAGCTTCGTGACGCGTCCGCCACGCCTCCCCATCGCTTCCCCAATTTCCTGCAGCCAAATTCACTGATCGCTGGGGCTGCAGGAGTGCGCTAGGCTAAGCGCTCCGTCGCGCGCGTGGGCACGCAGTCACTATAATCCCAGCCTTAGCCCTAAAAAGGTTTCTATTCAGAAGTCTGTAAAACATTTGGCACTCATCCTATTTTTCAATGGTAACAAAGGCAACACAGAAAACAACCATTAGGTTATTATTGGCGCACTGCAATATGTCAACTTTGCAATATATACAGGGATTCCAATTGTCAATGGGCTCGTTTTGTTTTTTAAATTGATGTTTACTTACTTTTTTCGTGTTTTCATTTGATTAACAATTCTGTGTTGGTCTGTGTTAAAAATGAAAACAAATAGACATGCATTGGAATGTGGTGTTTATCAATGCACTTATTTTTCGTTTTCCTACAACCCGTGAGTCTCAGCCTTTGTCTCCTACCTGCGGCTAAGCTTCTACAAGAGGTGGAACTCGTTAGAATTGACGCTCAATTTCCGTTTTTTATCGTTTTTAACTGGAACGCAAGATAATGAATCAGCAGTGGTTTTTTTCGGTTAAAACCTAAAACCAGAATCCCTAAATATATACAATTTTCTAGCTTGCTACTTACAGGTGCAACCCCACCTAGAATTTCTTAGGGGCCTCTGGATAGGGAAGTGTTTGTTAATTAAGTATTTTCTTTACCCTGATCCCCTCTGTCCTTATCACAGAGCCAATAAAGATAAGGAGGGGGTGGGGAGAGGGCACTCTGGATGCACTTGCTGATCACACAGTGACCCCACACAGAAGGGGGCAGCCGGAGAAAAAACAACTTTATTTTTACATTATTTTTTGTTAGTTATAAGTATGAGATTAGGGTAAACATGTATAAATTACCCCAATGAGAACCCTTAAACATGTCACTGGAATTAGTTCACTTTGGTCCTAGGAGTGATTGCTCCTTTACAGTGACACGCGCATAAGTTCAATTGCCAGCCCGTTTTGCATTCAGTACTTGGTCATGTTATGGGCTCATCAGCCTCCAAACCCTCGTCGCAGGTTATCTGTATTCCCAGTTACATAGTAGAAAGGGCAGAGGGAATTCCTTTTCCCGTGATCCTTTCTTCACATTGTATTTATTTATGTTGCATAACTCATAGAAACCAAAATGTGTTCAAAGGGGGGATTATTAGGCAATAGGAAGATTAGTTGTAAATGCAGCTCAGTACCTGCAGTATGAGGTTGTCTGGACTTGGCCGGCATCCTGTAATTACTGTTACTCAGCGTTGTGAAATGCCAGGCAGAAACTACAAAGGATAACGTGTTCAATAAACAACATACAGAGAAAGGTGTCGATGCCTCGGAAGAAATGCAGTGAAAGCTAGAAAAAATACAGGCGGGTCCCACTCACACGGCGGTTTCGGTTCCAGGCCCCCGCCGAAAAGCGGAAATTGTTGAAAAGCGGGATGTAGCATTTTTTTGTGCAGAGCGTACAATTGCTATGTTCACCGGCGATTTCCCATTCCTCCTCCGCCCCAGAATGCAGCATTCTGGGGCGGAGGAGCCCTTCAGCTCATGCGCGTAAACATGACTGCAGTCAGGCAACAGTACCGCCGTATTGGCGGATCGCCGAGATGCGGAACGGCGAGAAGAGGGTCCCTACTGTACATGGAAATATATTCTCATTTTGTCAGCCGCATTTTCTTGATATTTTCCATGACCCAAACATAGCTCAGGCCAAGGCGAGAATTATTAAAGCACTCTACTTGCAAACAGTTAACAATGTGGAAACATTACTTCTACATTTGGGGAAAAAATAAAGAAATCTTCGGCTAATATAGTCAGAACTTGGCATCTTGTTATCTTTTTTGAAGTGGTTTAAAACTGTTTCATTTACCTTTCCTGGGTAGAATCTATGCCAGGCTGTGATATTGCTCGAATCTTCGATTTATGCATTTAGGCTCATTAGCTGAGCCACCTGTGCTGAAGCAGGGATAGCCTTAAAACCTCGTTGGTGGCTCTTTAGGACTGGAGTTGGCCGTCCCTTCTGTAGGGGTTATGTACGGTATCAGTTTGGAAACGGTTGTCTTACACCATATCTTTAATAATAGCGTGTAATAGGGTTTTCCACTCTTTTTTTTTCTATCAATATAGCATCTATCCAACAATGATGTTTAAACGTGAAAGGGTTACGATGTAAGTGGTCTATTTACTAAAGTCACCCTAACTGAGAGACAGCAACAAAAGCACCATAATTATCGAAGGAAAGGAAACCTGTGAAAGCAACACGACTTACATCGTTACACCATTACATCGTTACACCATTACATCGTTACATAGTAGATAAGGTTGCCAAAAACACATGCCCATTGAGTTCAACCTATGCTAAATGTAGATGACAGATACTTTATCCTATATCCGTACTTACAGTATATTGATCCAGAGGAAGGCGAACACAAAACCCCAGTGACATATCATCCAATGATATCTCACAAGGGGAAAATCAATTCCTTCCTGACTCCGAGAATTGGCAATCAGATTACTCCCTGGATCAACTTCCTTCCCATGTTACTTATTTGGTAAATCCCTGTATACATTTCCTTTCTAAAAAGATGTCCCTTTAAAAGAGTTGCACCTTTGCTAAATCTGGTGCAATTCTTCTGCACTGGGTTTGCGCTATTTGTTTTGTTGGGAAACCACCGTAGTCTCCTTCTTTGAAAAATAAACGTTGACTGGGTGTTTGACGTTTATATCATATAAAAGCCATCGCTTTGCTTTGGACTTTACATTACGTAATTACACCTTGATCCCAATGCAGCATTCCATTCCTGTGACCTTATACCATAATGCCCCTACATATTGATGTTTGAGCCGCCTCCAGTGCAGAAGGGGTTAATCGAGAGAATGAAAGCATGCTGTTTTATTGGGACATACATGACAGCATTATTAAACTGCGAGCTACTGTTACGTACATTCATATTTAGCCTAGTTTCACTCAGTGCTCTCCTATTACCGAAAACAAATTACATGCATTATTAAATGTTGCCTTTGAACAAGAAGCATATTTCCTTCAAAGGAGAAGTTATTAGACTTATTAAGCAGCATACGCTGTTAATATTCAAAGTAAATACAGCGGACACAGTGACACATACTGCACCAGTGTTTTGGCAGCAATTCTTCTTTCTTTGCCCCTATTCCAAATCCTATAACAGCATCTTGGCCAGGAAGATTTCTGCTCAATACAGTTTAATTGACAATATTAGATCTTCCTTCCCCACCTCTTACTGTCTTGTTTATTGTGTTGTGTCTTTCGATTGTTGTCATTCCTATAAAAGCAGCCTAATGGCGCGCTTACTTTAAATGCACAGTTTCCTGTTAAAAGAACCTACAGGCATTATTACTTGAAATGCAACATTTCAGGCAAAGCTGAAAGGATCACATCCATGACCTCATGCTTCCTGTGCCTACATATCACAGGGGGGTATGAGCTCCTCTTTTGTTTTGTCCTAATTTAACACAGCAGGGAGAGGAGAGGGAGTTGCACATTAGATACATTTGCGGGGAAACACCCTGAATTCCATGCGTTAACCCTTATGCAGCTGGAAGGATCAGAAATGCTGTTGATCAACTTTTTTTTTTAGAGATAGATTCAGAAGAAAGAAAAGGATATTTCCTCGCTTCCTATTGACTTGCATTGGGTTGACTGTTTGTTAGGTCTTTTTTTTTACAGGGACAAAATAGAAAAATAACACATTTGTGCTCATTATAATGGGGGCTCCCCTGACAGTGAAAGCATGAAACCTATCCATTGCGAATCCCTTCTACCACCCTTGGCTTCATTTGCACAACAGTATCACGCACACAGGGTAAGCCTGGGGTGATTGTTCTTGAAATAAATTGCTTGCAGCAAGCTTTTTTTTTAACCATTTATGGTTATTTTAATTCACTGGCTATTGTTCCATGTGCCTTGCCCCTTATCCATATTATAATAAGGACATACCAAGTCCTAGACTTTGTGTGGCAAAGCAGCATTACAGTTAAAAATCCAATCCTGCTTTTGCGTGACCTTTTTTATAAATGGGACTAGCGCGGTATCGCTCATTATCCTAAATGAAGTTGATTTTTGGCGGCACTGCTTCCCATAAAATAGTTGCCGACTAAGAATAAAATAAAATAGCTGCCTACCTCTCCAGAAAGCTTGTGTAGGAACACGTGCGCTATTCTACCATGTAATTTATGCGTATTCTAATTAGTATCGCGCCAACCATGACACAGTGTTTCTCACAGGAAACATGTCAATGTTGTAGGTTGGAATTGGAGTATTCTGTGTCCAGCAAGGATACAAGCACATGATAGCAAAGAAAGGGGGGCCGCCATGTCGGTCCTTCCTTCCATGTACGGGCAGTCCTCGGTTATCCACCGGAACCCGTTCTGGAAGTAGCGTTGGATAGTGAAACCGTTGTAACGTGAGTCCCATATTAGCGGTGAGCGTTGGATAACGCATTCCGGTGTCGAAAAATGGCTCTTAGGGTTGCATTGTAAAGCGTTGGATATGCCATTCGTTGTAAAGGGAAACGTTGGATAACGAGGACTACCTGTAGTAACAAAGGAGGGAGCGGGAGGGGATATGACACCTTTTATTGGACCAACAAGTAGTTGGCATGTTACAAGCTTTCCAACCTCTCAGGGTCCTTCATCGGGTCACCCTACCATGAGAGGCTCGAAAACTTGTAACATGTCAACTACTTGTTGGTCCAATAAAAGGTATCATACCCGCTACTCCCTCTCCCTGCTCTGTTACTACAAGCACATGATAGGAAGAGTAATCAATACCTTGGCTAGATCACAATATGAATGGTATGCTACATGGTGTGGTAGGAGACTTCAAGAGCCAGTTGGAGAGGGTGTAAGTGCATGGCATGGCACTGCCGGACCACAATGGTTGGTGACTGCAAATGTAATTGTGGGGAGAAGTAGTGAAAAGCTGCACTCCCTCCTCCCTCCTCCGTTACTAGATGGAAGAAAGAACCAACACGGGACCCACCTGTCTTTGCTTTTGAAGACACATATCTTATACCGTTATAGTTTCAGTTTCCCTTTACAGAAGGATGGATCTTTTACAAAGAGAGGTATATATATTACCGCCTGTTTTTGGTAATAGCATGCTGTGATGTGGTAGTAATGGTCAGCAACCACGAATAATAGAAATGGTACAACTTGCAACCTTTCAACTTGTGTGGACTGCTGACACCGCAGAGAGACTAGCACCAGATAATCTTTCTGGAATGACCACAGAGACTGTACAAGGCCTTGAGGTGCTGATTTAGCCTCTCAGCTGTGTTGCTTGGCTTGCCATCTTGTCGAACACGATGTGCTCCTACAATCCGAATGCAGGAATACTTCACCAGTGATAATGTGTCTAAGATTACTTGGGTGACATATTAACAACTGGTATTTTCGAGTGGTAAGCTGATGAGGATCATTATCACAATCTATCATCGACGGTTCCCAATACATCTTTACGGACATCATTGACTTCCTGTATTGATTTCGGGCAAACTGCCGTGTAAGAGAACTATTAAAAAAAAAAGAAGATATCTTGAAATTATTGTGGATGTTATCAAATCGTTATCTGCTCTTGTAGCTGTGCTTTCCTAAGCTGCAGGGCTCTCAACTCTCACCTACTCACAGCTCTTACACGTGGATTATCTTAACCAGAACAGGGAGCAGGGTATAATACCATAGCTATCAGTGGCACTGTTGTTAAGAACATTCTTGCCATAAGCAGAGTCATTTATTGACTTGCTAATTTGTAATAAAATAACTGCATTTTTAAAGCTCCCCCCCCCCCCCATCTAACTCCTTTTTTATTGAAGGATGGAAGTCAGGGGTTCCCCTGGGCATAAACAATGTTATTTTTAGCCCGGGAGGACGCCCAATTTAAATCTCCCACGTCACGCCAATAGGACGCTGCCACGGAATACGTGGCTTTCAGATGATGTGGGAGAGGATACGCTAATACTGTCACAGGTAATTATCTCAGAAACCAGTGGATCCCAGGGGAGGGGGGGTAGAGGGGAGAGGATGGAGGGGGGGAGAGGATGGAGGGGGGGAGGGGGGAATATTCAGCTCTGCAGAACACTGGTTTCCCCCCTGGAATGGGGGTTGGGAGGGGGGGGAAAGGAGCAGTCGTGTTTTCTTCTTTGGCCAGAAATTTGTTGCAAATGTTATAATTGCCCCGGAAAGCTGAACACGCCATTTGTTTAATATTAATAAATTGTACAGCATGTCTCATTTTCATGTTTTTTTCCTTTTTATTTTTTATTCCTTTATTTTAATTAATTTCACTAATGAAACACAGGCCTGGCTTTTATATTTATAATCTCACACAAAGTTCTAAAGAACAATCTATTGGCCAGAATACGTTGTGGCAATGGAGGGCACATTGTGCTATTCTCGCCTGTTCTGTTACTCTTCAGTTTCACAATGTAAAGGTCCCAGTACACTAAGGGCCGTTCTATACAGCGTGCGGACGTGCGCGCCTATGCGAACGCGCGTGCACGTGCCGCATGCTTTTTGTATGTATACTATAGAAGCTGTGAAGGTACAGTGTTTGTGTGTTTATGTGTGTTTATGTGTGTTTGTGTGTGTTTGTGTTTGTGTGTGTGTATGTGTAATTTATTTTATTATTTATTAAAAAAAACATTGGTAAAAATAAAATATTTATTACATTTGTGTAGATACACAAATACATACACACATATACATACATACACATGCATACATATATACACACACATATACATACATTCAGCGCCGGTAGCGGCGCGGAAAGATGAATTTCCCCGTCTTCGCCGCTGTCTGTCGGCTCCCCGCTCCCTGCCGTGCGCGCATGCGGCGCCATTATAGAAAGGCTGACTAACGTCAGCCAACTAAAATTCCACGCGCGCGCATGGCGTAGCGTGCGCCCGGCACTATATGACAGCCCTAAGAGAGGCCTATTTATTTACTCATTTGTACCATATGCCCTGGTTATTCTGATCACATGCGCATGCGTCATTTTCCAATCAATCAGCACATGAAAAAAAAAATTGCAGGTCTTACAATTGGATTTTTTTCGTAGGGACGGTTATATGTAGAAGCGAAAAATGGAACGTACAGGCAGTCCTCATTTTACAACGCTTCGTTTTACAACGAATGGCTTATCCAACGCTATGCAATGCATACCCATGTTCATTTTTACAACGCCAAAATGGCTTATCCAACGCTCTTACGACGCTTTGCAAAGTTATTTATGTGTATATAATATATATATATATATATATATAATATAATATTGTATTATATTATACTATATAATATATTATATTATATATATATATATATATATATATATATAATACAGTATATACACTATATAATTTATGTGTGTACTGCAAATCTTATTGCCTGCGTAAAATATTTGGTGTATTTTAGTGTTAAAAATGCCTTCAGGAACGGAGCCTTTCATTTAAACAGTGTTCCTATGGGAAAACGTGTTTCGTTTTACAACGTTTCGCTATCCAACGCCATTTTGAGTAACACATTGTGTCGGATAACTGAGGACTGCCTGTAACGTCAATTTGCAAAGTAAACATATTTATTGGGCCCGTTCCTTTGAAGTGTACACGTTTTCTGCAGTAGGGAGAGATTTTGATCATGACAAACATGAAAAGCAGCTTCTGAGAATTACTTATCACCTTTTCACAGTCTGTGACCACATCCGCCCCGGATCCACAGAATTCACTAAATACTCCCTGAGCTATCTCCTCTTCTGGTGGGAGCCTTGGTATAGATAGCTGGTTTATCTTGAAATTAGCCATTCTTACCATAGTATTTCATATGATCTCTTTTGCAATCAATTGTAATGTATGGTTTTGCAGGCCCCTTCAGCTGATAACGAGTCAGGAGGTTGCTCTGCTGCTAACGGGTGTTTCAGTTCTTCTCCCCTTTGCATATTGCATCGCACTATCTCGCTTTCTTGGCCGGCGGTTTTATCAGTTCATGCTGTCGGTCTGGTACAGTTAATCTGCCTTTCGGAGTATGCAATATGGTGGAGACAAATTTCCTCTGTCACTTGTATCTGGAACATAAGAAAGTTAACTTCCAAGAGCCATGTAGCATTCCAAGGATGCCTGCTGAAAAATAGATTTATTGCCTCCTAATCTCTCGAACAAAAACAACTTCTTATTTTTTTGTTACTACTTTTAGACTTTTATTAAGGTTGTAAAGATCAGACTGCAAGACCATAACCTGAGTGATTTGTTAAATGTAATACAATATGACTATTGCAGAGACCATTGCTACTGTTATTAAGGCAGTAATACAACATTCGATTTTTGTTTATTTTTATTTGTATATGACGGCTGCTTCAGTCAGTGTAACTCAGCAGCTACAATGTATCCTTATATTACTAAGGTAACATGATCTATTGTTATAGTTTGCAACTCAAACTGCTGGGAACATTTGCAACAAATAATCCCAAATAGGAAAGTGTTGCAAAGATCTTGCACTGCTGGGGAGGTGGGATGAAACCTGCTATAGAAATCAAAGGATGCTTTAAAACGCATTAAAAATGGCATTAAGAGCATTGATTCATCCAGTTGAGATAGCCAATCTGCTCTGGCTACCCTCAGATATTAGGCCACACACTTCCCCCGCCAGTCGCAGGCTCTCTGAAGTTCTGGGACAAACTCAAATTTAAATATAAGTTGTCGTCTAAAAATTCTCAATGAACCCCTCTATGGGGGAACACAAGTTTTCAACCTGGACAGGACAAGAGATACCACCACTCCCTAAGGAGGCAAGTATCTCGTGAAGCAGGGGTCCCCCGGAGGCTGATATGAACGCAGTTCAACGCCGGAGACCCCCCTACTACAATCCTATAACTAAAAAAAGAAACGGCAATTTGCCGTGCTGCTTTACAGCGTTCACGGTCCCACGTTCTGATGTTGACTGACAGCCGCCTTTAAATCACGGCGGGTTCGGAAACTCCCACTTTGAATGACAGTAAAAGTAACAATGAAGTCCACTCGGCGTCTTTTTTTCCCTGGGGAAATTGGATTGAGCGGGGAATAATATGACGTAAGTAATTCCCACGGGTAACGTAGTACTCCTGTCTTTACTATAATGGTCCACTCCCTTTTCTATAATTGCTGTTTTGTACAGTGCACTTATTCAATCTCAGTTACAACAAAAACAAGCACTGCCCACATGTAAAATTGTCCGGTTCCTTCCAGTTGTGCAATTTAGCAAAGGTTGTTGTTTTTCTCAGATTGCCGGGTTCACTGAACTTTGCCTACTACAAAATCTGAAACGGAGCGCTGGATTCTGTTGCTACGCAATGTGTGTGCATTTGTATTCAGTGTGATGAAAAGCAGCTTGACATAGTAGGCAAAGTATTTTTGCAAGTCATCCGTGGGCACATTTTCCTAGGGTTTTCCGTTTGGTAAGCTGTTGGCCATACATTGCTATTTACAAGAAGCTTATTGTAGGAAAATACAGGTGTTCACTAAAGAAAGCACCTGCAGTATGGCCAAGCGGCCCTGTCGCCCACCTCCACCCGTTCACAAGGGAGGTTAAAGGGTTAAGTTCTCCTAGGGGGTGCCCAGGATCTCAGGCAAGGCGGTGGGAAGGGCGTCTTACCGTGTGGCCTACCTGTGAAGCAGCCCTGCCCTCCTGCCCTCCGTTTTGTTGTTACTCTTTTGCATTCAAAACAGATATAAATATAAAAGAAATGTTCTAGCCAAAAAAAACGCGGAATTTTAAGTAGAAAATAACAATTCGGGTAATTTTGTTGGTGTGTGTATAATGTGTCGCGGCGTGGCGGAGGTGGCGGAGGTGGCACGCCGGGCTGGGTCCTAATTATTTGGGGAGTTGAAGTGTAACAGTTGCTATACCACGGGTCATGCTCACGTTCCACATCTTTAATATATAAAATCGAAAGGTTGGTACTAGCTGCGGTGAATCTGATTGGTCCTCAGCCTCTGGCCAATCAGATTGGTGGCTCTATGACGTAACCCGGCTCTATGACGTCACTCAACTCTCTCTCTCCCCCTCTCCCTCTCCCCCCCACCAGCTCCCGGACGGAGGAGAAGCACGGCGCGGCCCTCCTGCTCCAGCCGCCAACGCTCACTTCCCTCCCTCCCCGGCGGGGGGACAGGCAGTGGGCAGGCAGCCTCCGGAAGGACCCCCTTCCTCCTGCAGCTGCCCCCGGTAAGATGGCGGCGCACAGCGGACAGGCGGGGGGTGGTATTCAGTCAGGAGAGAGGGGGGGGAGTTAGTCAGGAGAGGGGGGGGAGGGAGTCAGGAGAGAGGGGGGGAGGGAGTCAGGAGAGAGGGTGGGGGAGAGAGTCAGGAGAGAGGGGGGGGGAGAGAGGGAGTCAGGAGAGAGGGGGGGAAGAGAGGGAGTCAGGAGAGGGGGGGAGAGGGAGTCAGGAGAGAGCGGGGGGGAGAGGGAGTCAGGAGAGAGGGGGGGGAGGGAGTCAGGAGAGAAGGGGGGGGGATGCCTGAACAGCTGTGAAGAGGGGGGGGAAGGGAGTTGAGAGGGAGGATCGGGGAGGCAGAACATTACATCACGGGCAACGCCGGGTATATCTGCTAGTTATTAATAATACTTCTGCTGGTCCGGAATTCTGGCAGCAGCAGGGGTCAAGAGCTGCGGTTATGCTGCAAGATCAAGGTCATTGAAGGTCATCTCTGCAAGGTCATCTGGATGCTGAAATAATTTGAAACAGGTGGTGAATGATCAGCATCCAATCTTCATTAACAAGCTTCTTTTTTTAGTGGTTTCTTTTCTTCATTTTGAAGCAGAATTGGCAAGTGTCACACATTTTGTTTTCATCCCTAGAGATAATAAGAGCTAATCTTTTAACGGATGGAAGATACATATTCTGCCATTTCTTTCCCCATTAAAGCTCCTTATTATAGATTGTCATTTAGTCTCCCAAACATACAGTCTACTATTGGTTTTCTCATACTGACAAATCGGTGTATCTGCCCCTGCTTTTTCATGACCAATAGTAAAATCCGTAGACACATCTCCTCCCACGGGTGCTATACCTTTTCCAGGCCCTCCCGATCCCCCTGATAAAAGATGACATCCTCGCGTTACAGTCTTTGATAACGAAGTTTATCTGGAATAAAAAAGGCCCACGAATCAAAAAAGAAATCTTGAGGAGGCCGACCTCGAGAGGAGGGTTGGGGGTGCCATGCTTGTTCACCTATTACGAAGCAGCCCAGCTGAGCCAGATTCTACAGTGGCACGCAGACCCGAGCCTTCGAAGGTGGGTAGCGTTAGAAAAGGAATGCTGCGCACCTACCGAAATACAAAACCTAATTTGGCTGCCCAAAAAGAGTAGGTCCACAATGCGGACGCCGCTACAGGCCATGGTCAGTTCCTTGAAAATTTTTGGAGGCGGTCAAATTCAAATGTCTTCTCACAACTCCGAACTCTTTGATGACCCCCATTTGGGGGAACCCAGACTTTGCTCCCGGCATGGATAGTTCTAATTTCTCAAATTGGATCCGTGCAGGGTATCTCCGTCTAAATGATCTGGAGGGTAGATTATATATTAAAACCTTTGATCATATCAAAGAGGAGCAGGATATCCCTAATGCAGAATTCTTTAGATACCTCCAGATCAGGGCTTTTTATAACGAAGCCCCTATTCGGCCTCGGTGAACAAATTTTGAGCAGCTCTGTTCAAGAGGAGAGCGGACACAAGGGGACTAACCTCTAGGATGTACAGGGAAGTAGTCTGCCCAGAGACGGATGACAATCCCAGACTTAGTTACATGAGACAGTGGGAAGCCGACTTAGGGGAGACATTAGAGGATGAAGACTGGGACAGGATCCTGCAGGCAGCAGCTAAAAGCTCTATCTGTACCACGTTAAAGGAGAACGCATAAAAAGTCCTGATGCGGTGGTACTATACCCCCACTAAATTATCCAAATTTGTCAAAGGCTACTCTCCACTCTGCCCCAAACAGTGTGGAGACAGAGCAGACCTATGCCACATGCTGTGGTCTTGCACGAGGGTGGCTCCGATTTGGGCGGAAATTAGAGATTGGCTGCAACGATTGCTGGATGTGGAGATCCCCCTGGACCCGTGGCTGTTCCTGTTGGGCAGGCGGGTCGGGGGGCTCTCGAACGCTTCACACAAGTTGATCACACATTTGGCAACTGCCACCAGGTGCGAGATTGCAGCATTATGGAAGCAACCAGATATTCCAATTATTCCCAAGATCAGGAACAGAATTTGGTTTGTTTGCCGGATGGAACAGTTGACAAGTCTGGTTAACGACACCGGCTCCAATTTTCTAAAAGTCTGGGACCCTTGGCTGGCGCAGACGGACATCCCGGAACTAGATAGTACCACAATATTGCAATGATAGTTAAAAAATGCGGTCTCCGGTGACCAAATGGATCCATGACCACATAGAGACAGCAAGACGAGAGAGTGGGTGGGAACCCTAAAGGCGCGAGACGTCCAAAGAGGGAGCGCTCATGAAGATAATAGACACCTGGAGACAAATATAGGCATACATCAGCAACTTGATCTTCTGAGGAGCCACGGCTACCGATACCTCCGCGCACCCCCCCCCCTCCCCACCCCCCCTCCCTTTCCCTTTCTTACCCTATGGTCACGTCTCCCTGTTTGTACCGTGTGTCTGGTGTGTCAGCTGTATGGAATAAGGTTAAAAAAGAGGTGATGATATTGATGCCATTGGGTTGTGTTACCATGTATGTAAAATTTCACCCAATAAAACCAAAGTTATAAAAAAAAAAAAAAAACTCCTTAGACACACCAGTATTAAGTGAATAAGAGTCATTGAAGCAGCAATACCCTACAAATTGGCTTTTAAAAAAAATGTTATTACTTAAATCAGGTGTTCCCCTGTAGCTGAACCATGGTCTCCTGACCTCCGGGGACCCCCCCTGGACCCATAGATATTTCAATTTTATTGTGTCTGTGTATGAGACAAAACAAAACCTACACATTTGCCTGTCGGGTCACCAATAAAATGTGGTAGTGTCGTCTCCCGATTATGTGGCAGCTTTCTATTGGGCTCCCTGGATCGAGTGTGGCCACGGGGGTATTTTCTGTCTGGGAGGAACTATTCTATCCCTCCCCCTTCCAAAGAGTGCTATCTCAAGAACCCGGGTGTCCCAAGAGGTTATAGGACCAGCCGGTTCAGGTTGTGAAACTTTCGAGATAAAAAGGCAATGCCTTCGCCTCTTCTGTACCATTCCTCGATTTGCAGCCTACTGCCGCCCTGAAGGAGTTTGAGAACAACCAAACCTAATCACATTCATTGATAAAGTCACACCATCCTTTCACTGTCTCTCAGGGCTCAATCATTTTTTATTTGCAGAACTTAAATCTAAGTTGAAGTTCATCATATGGCAGTGCTGGTGCTATTGGGATTGATGTTAAATTGGCATATCAGAGAGAACAAATGGTGATTCATGTTTCCAGACATGTCACCTCTCCTTAAATAGGATGATTAATATCAATATTTCTTTACAGGGACACGCTATGTTTTTATTTGTTCGCAAAACCCAGCATGAGTCACACTGGAAGAGGTGTTTCAGCCTCTTCACTTAGATAGCAGCTGAATGGAGTATCTGTTTACTGCCATCACCGTACAATGAATATATGTCCCCCATTGAATGATAATGCAGAACCATATGGTACAAGGATAAGAAAACAATCATCTGTGGACACATTTTCTTCTCCAAGGTTCAGACTGATACTGTTTGTATAAAAAGAAACAGATTTCAGAATGATATCAATCTCACACTGCTCTGAAGACATTTTTGCAGAACCAAATAAATGTAATTGAATAACATTTCAGAAACTACGGAATGAAAGTGCTTTGGAGAGGTTGTTAGCGCAGGCTTTAATATCTCCAAAGTGTGTTCTTCAGGTAGTTCATGTTCAAACAACATGGTAGAAAAGGAAAGATTTGTGTGACTTGCCGCCTGTCAGTATGCACACCACTGTACGTGGTTTTACCAAGCCCTGTGCTAAAGGGACGCTATTTCATAAAATATGCAACCCTCTGCATGCTAAAATCCTTTTGTGTATGTCCAATAAAGTTAATTTTAGTTAAATATGAACAATACGATTTCCTACAGCAGTGGTGATTAAATCAATAAAGAATTTCATGCTAGTCCAATAATATATGTTATTACCTTCAAAACCAACACAAGTAACTTTCAAAATAACTATTCATCCCACGGGTAGTACAAAGGACTCGGGTTCATCCCTTATGGTTTAAGGAAAGGAGATTTCATCAGCAACAAAGGAAAGGGTTCTTTACAGTAAGGGCAGTTACAGTGTGGGATTCATTACCCATGGAGACTGTGATAGCAGATACAATTGATAACTTCAAAAAAAAAGTTGGACATCTTTTTTGAAAGGAAAGGTATACAGGGATATACCAAATAAGTATACATGGGAAGGATGTCTATCCAGGGAGTAATCTGATTGCTATTATTGGAGTCAGGAAGGAATTTATTTAACCCTTATGAAACAGCATTGGATAATGTGTCACTGGGGTTTTTTGTTTGCCTTCCTCTGGATCAATAAGTAAGTATAGATGTAGGATAAAGTATCTGTCATCAACCTTTAACATAGGTTAAATTTGATGGACGCATGTCTTTTTTCAACCTCATCTACTATGTAACTATGTAACTATGTATCTACCAGAACTCAGCAGCATCAAAATGTCACTGCATACCAAATTTCCTCACATTTCTTATCCGTAGTTTCAAATGTACAGTGTAGAGTCATGTTAAACAACTTAATGGGGAATTCATGTAAAAACTGAGTAATAAAATATGGTAATTAACTACCTTAGATAATTGAGCACGAGTTAGTTTCCTGGACTATAAAAGTCAGACTTAGTTGAGATTTTCACTTGTTTTTGCTTTTAATTATTTTTGCCTTTGTCCCTCTTTTATTTGCTTGTCTCATAACTGAGAAAAAGAAAAAAGGGTTGGTGCAATTAGCGCTAAAAGCTAAACAATAAATATATAGTGCAAACAATTAATAATACACTTGAAAGTCCTTATACTAATAAGGCAAGGCTGGCAGGCATTACTGACCCAAAACACAGTCAGTTGAATCACAAAAAAAAACAAAATACAAACCGGCGCCTAAAATGTCCAAAGACAGTCTATATGAAGTCCAAATGGAAAGGAGTGCAAAGAACTGCTTCAGCGCTTGTACTTCCAGAGATATCGATGGATCCACGGCCAGATGTCACGTGATATGTGGAATACAAGCAGAAAAACAAATCACAGTGCAAACTGCTACTCAAATAGACATACAACGCAATCACTATACAAACAACAAATACACGACAATGAACAAATAGAAGCAAGGCTGAAAAATAAAAGAGCTAATTTAATACAACAATGAATTTAAAATAACAAATAGGAACAAATGGCAAGCAACTGGTCTGCTTGGTTTAAAACCGGAATCCTACTCACAAGATGTTGAGAATATAAGCGCAATGAATTGTAGTCAAGGGGAGGTAACAGCTTGTCCTCCAGTGGCGTCGGGCTGATCCGGGAACCGCTCCGACGCTGTCGCACACTCCTGGATGGATTATCCGTTGCTGGGGGTGCGCCTTGGAGGAAAGAACCTCTTCCTGCTGCTACAAAGCAATGCACGTTGCCACGTTGCCTGCGTGAGTTCGTGATGAAAGCTCATGAACTATAACCCTACGCGTTTCGTGCGCATGGCTTCACTGGGGGATATTTAAAGCCGCCATTATGTTAGCCCCAACAAGCCCCTGTCTTTTTTGCAGATAGAGATAATCCGCCTTGGGATACACTTGTAAAACAGATAAAAACTGCGTTTTGTTACTTATGTCTCAACATCTTGTGAGTAGGATTCCGGTTTTCCACCAAGCGGACCAGTTGCTTGCCATTTGTTCCTATTTGTTATTTTAAATTCATTGTTGTATTAAATTAGCTCTTTTATTTTTCAGCCTTGCTTCTATTTGTTCATTGTCATGTATTTGTTGTTTGTATAGTGATTGTGTTGTATGTCTATTTGAGTAGCAGTTTGCACTGTGATTTGTTTTTCTGCTTGTATTCCACATATCACGTGACATCTGGCCGCGGATCCATCGATATCTCTGGAAGTACAAGCGCTGAAGCAGTTCTTTGCACTCCTTTCCATTTGGACTTCATATAGACTGTCTTTGGACATTGTAGGCGCCGGTTTGTATTTTGTTTTTTGTCTCATTACTGAGTAACGTTCAGTTATCAATAAAAGGATGTATGAAAAGAGGAAAACGTGCGTGTGGATTTCACTGTATAAGAGTAATTACTTGTGTGGAGCAGGAAGTTCTCAGTAATCAGCAGCACCCTTACTCCATAGGGCATTAGACATAAGTAACAAAATGCCGTTTTTATCTGAATTACAAGTGTATCCCAAGGCGGATTATCGCTATCTGCAAAAACGACAAATGTTTGCAAAAGCCTAGGCCCAGAGTGGCCAACTCTGGCCCTCAAGGGACTCCAACAGGCCGTTTTTTCAGGATATCCCTGCTTCAGCACAGGTGGCTTAATCAGTTGGTCAGTCGTTGACTGGCCAACTCCAGTCCTCAAGGGCCACCAACAGCTTCGGGTTTACGGATATCCCTGCTTCAGCACAAGCTGGAAGACTGAGCCACTGATTGAGCCATCTGTGTTGAAGCAGGGACATCCTGTAAACCTGACCTGTTGGTGGCCCTTGAGGACTGGAGTTGGCCACCCCCCTGGCCTAAGCTATCGAAAAGTTGCTGATGCTTCTATTATTTCCGTTTAACTACTGCTATTTCTTGATCAACTAATAAAATATTGCAGAGAAATAAAGGTCCCGTACCCTCTGATATAGGTTTAACGCCGCACCATGTTACATAGTTTCAGAATCCACGCAAATGATTATCCACTGAAGACAGCAGTCTCAAAACTCAACGCTTCTTTGTAAATCGGTCTCAGGTGTAACGACCGTGCACACAGATACACCCAGAATAATGTAACATTTATACTATTTTTTGTATGGTGTTATTCATTCTCATGCTGAATTTCTTTTCTCTGAAGTAAAAAAAAAAACAACCAAAAAGGTCTGCCCTTTTCTTTCCGTACGTGCCACAGGACTGGAGCTGGCGGGACGATTTGAGGGTTTCTTTGGCTAATGGAGAAGGGGGGGGGGGGGGAAAACACCAATGTGAACATTTTTTGGAAGACTTGCATTCTCTATTTTTAAAAACAACAAGATGTTGAAGGCATTGATTCATCTTATCACAGTGAAATAAGTTTATAACACCTTGCAGGTGACGCATATTTATAGTAGGTTGAGATAACATTTAAAAGACAAACATGAGAGGTTTCCATAGATGAAATTATAGTCTGCAGAGCGTTCTAAAAATCACAGTTCTCTCCACTTATCCCCAGTAAAACACGGAGAGACCTATCATGATTCCAAAGCTCAGTACGCTGTTGTTTCACCTATGAAGAAATGTCAACATATCTCTACAGTTCCCATGACCAATACAGCCACTAGAAATGGTCTCCGAGGTGGCCGTTTATTTTGCCTTTTCCTACACTTTTTGTTCATAAGATTGAAGCAGAGGGTCTCCGGAGCTGAACGCCATTAATTTCAGCTCCGGGGACCCCCTGCTTCCGGAGATACAGACCTCTGTAGGGGGTGCCGGTCGCTGCTCCGGCTCACAAGCTGGGGTTCGAGTAATGGCCGCTTTGCAATGCTCCCGTGCCCTGCGGCCCAATAGGAAGCCGTGACATCATCTGGCGCGGCTTCCTGTATATTGGCTCGCGTGACGCGGGAGCTTTAAACGTGCGGGAGATACCGGCGCCCCTTACGGAGGTCTGTATCTCCGGAAGCAGGGGGCCCCCGGAGCTGAAGTTAATGGGGTTCAGCTCCGGGGACCCCCTGTTATAAGGTGCAAAGTGACACAGACTTAATGGTCTTGTTTTTGCAACTGGGTGTTTTTTTTTAATTAATTGCCGTGTTTTGCATTGCAGAGGGAATGGGGTTAAGCCGGGGGTAGCCAACTCCTGTCCTCAAGGGCTGCCAACAGGTCAGGTTTCCAGGATATCCCTGCTTCAGCACAGGTGGCTCAATCAGCCCGTTTCAGCACAGGTGGCTCAATCACAGATTGAGCCATCTGTGCTGAAGCAGGGATATCCATGAACCCTGATCTGTTGGTGGCCCTTGAGAACTGGAGCTGTGGAAGATTGAGCCACTGATTAAGCCACCTGTGCTGAAGCAGGGATATCCTGAAAACCTGACCTTTTGCTAGCCCTTGAGGACTGGAGCTGGCCACCCCATATCTAACATATAACTACAATTTATTGCCGGCACCGGTCTGTGAGGCTGATGGAGCTGAAGCCGCAGTCCGCGCCGACCGCGTTTTCTTGCTATTTTTGTGATATCCTCTTTCAGGGGATGTTTTTATTATTTAAACCTGATGCTTCTGTAACCCCCCCCCCCCCCCCCCAGCCCGGCTCCCAGGGACTTTACATCGCTGCGCAAAGGGTTGACCACTCAACATGGATTACCTTGACTCAGGGGGCTAGATTCAGGCGGCTGGGCGATCAAGTAGCAAGTATGTATCACATTAAGCGCCAGGAACTTTTGTAGTACAACTGTTATTTATTTGTGTCCCCGCGGACAGGGACCGCTCATACACACATTGACAACGGAGCTGAAGTTAATGGGGTCCAGCTCCGGAGACCCCCTTCTTCAATCCTAGGTAAACAAAAAGAAATGTAAAAAAAGGGCCCCCTTGGACTGCCCCTTTACATGTATTGATCCTTATCCGCCCCAGCAGCTGATGGGGCTGTTTTTGGACAAAATTCCCTATTGTCTTGCACCGGAGGTTTCGTGCGAAACTCGCCCTAATCGTCCCCTTCTGCGGATATAGCACAAGTCGCCTGAACTGCAATAGCAACGAGCTGGTTTTTTCTCTATCTTTCAGCCCTGGATTCCTTCCGCTTGTTTCTGCTGGAGATAGAAAACTCTCCATTGTTTCAGCCGGTGTGTCAAAGCCCAAAGTGCCATACAGGCCTCAGAGACAAACACTGGGCTTGTTCCTCACAGAGAGTCACAGATAAATAATGAGATTGGGCTCTAGATGTCTAGGTAACAACAATTAAATTACCATCACAGGGATTACTCTCCCAGCTTTGCTGGCTGTTAATGCTTATTAAGGCCTGTTGATTTGTTGTGATTGTGATACCAAACAAATACACTGATTTGTAATGTATTACAGGGCCGACAGGAAGCAAAATAATTAAAGGTGCGGTCCCCACCCTAGAACTAAAATTAAATAAGGTCAGTGAACGGTTTAAGGAGCTAAATTCGAGATGATCTGACACTTTTTTTTTTTGCTCTCACCGTGTGTCACTTGGAAAACAAGACAAAAGGTGACACACTGTGCTCATTTGCATGTCATTACCCAGAATCCCTGGCTGCAGTGGAACGCTGTATGCTAAGAGATAATGGGGAAGAGCAGGGTTACAGACCCGTCTGAGATGTGATTGTGCTCACAAGGGTTATGTGTGTTTGCTGCCCACTGCACGGTGGAGGTTTTTTGTCACTTTTTTACCCACCATAACTTGTTTAATGTGCTGCCAAAAATACAAATTCAGCCTCATTTCAGAACAGACAAACGTTTTAACTTTAAGTCGGATTTATATGTGTTTAAGAAAGACAATGACATGAAGTTGTGTTTCAAAATGTTGGCTTTTTGCAAACGAACAGCAAGTGCACCTATAAATGGCACTGGAAGTAATGTACAGGTAGTCCTCGTTATCCAACGTTTCACTTTACAACGAATGGCATATCCAACGCTTTACAATGCCACCCTACGGGCCGTTTTTCGACGCCGGAATGCGTTATCCGACGCTCACCGCCACTGATTAACATGGGACGCACTTTACAACGGTTTCACTATCCAACGCTACTTCCAGAACGGGTTCTGTTGGATAACCGAGGGCCGCCTGTATGTATGTTATGCAGACAGAAACCTCTGCAGCAGTGACATTCACACAGCATTGTGTCAGTTACTGCTATAACAGTCGCACACACGACAACAGCCGCGGGATGCACTGTGAAAGGCATCAACCTTCAGGGCTCAAGGCGCATGGAACGGAGCAGTCCCATTAACACCGGCAGGGCCTGCTCCAAAATGTGGGGTGAAGAGAGCATGCGGAGTGAATAGTGTCTCACTTGCCCCCCTGTCCCCCAAACCGCCTAGTAAACCGAGGTTGCTTATGCAGGCGGATAGCGGTCGCCGGCCAGTGTTACTGTGCCGAGATTTCCAACCTCCTTTCTTTCATGTCACATTAGTGGAAAGTGACCTGTTGTGTTTGTGGCAGCTAAGGAATCCTGCAGGAGGAGGATCACTCAGTCCTCTGGCAGACAGCCAGGTACAACTTGTCCTGAAGCAGAGAGGCTCTGGGAAGCCGTGTTACCGAGTGAGGCACGTCAGGCCGGCAGGAGGTGGCCTGGACTGTTGATTAGCTGAGCGGTTACTGAACAGGCTGGGGCAGTAGGTGGAGGAAATAAAATTAATTGTTTATACACTGCATGTTAGATATTAGTTTCCAGGTCTTTGCGAATCAATTATATCTCCATTTAGCAAAGCCTGTTTGCCAGGACAGAGACAGGAACCTGCTTTTTTTTTAACCCTGCTTTTCTTTATTGGGAGCTTGTTTGAAAAGTTAAAATGTAACCGAACGAGTTATAAATTGCTTAAAGGGTAAAGAAAAACAGCTGTTTACCCCAGTGACTCTGTTATAAGGTGCAAAGTGACACAGACTTAATGGTCTTGTTTTTGCAACTGGGTGTTTTTTTTAAATGAATTTCCGTGTTTTGCATTGCAGCGGGGAACGGGGTTAAGCAGGGGCAGCCAACTCCTGTCCTCAAGGGCCGCCAACAGGTCAGGTTTCCAGGATATCCCTGCTTCAGCACAGGTGGCTCAATCAGCCTGTTTCAGCACAGGTGGCTCAATCACAGATTGAGCCATCTGTGCTGAAGCAGGGATATCCATGAACCCTGACCTTTTGCTAGCCCTTGAGGACTGGAGCTGGCCACCCCATATCTAACATATAACTACAATTTATTGCAGGCACCGGTCTGTGAGGCTGATGGAGCGGAAGCCGCAGTCCGCGCCGACCGCATTTTCTTGCTATTTTTGTGATATCCTCTTTCAGGGGATGTTTTTATTATTTAAACCTGATGCTTCTGTAACCCCCCCCCCCCCCCCAGCCCGGCTCCCAGTGACTTTACATCGCTGCGCAAAGGGTTGACCACTCAACATGGATTACCTTGACTCAGGGGGCTGGATTCAGGCGGCTGGGCGATCAAGTAGCAAGTATGTATCACATTAAGCGCCAGGAACTTTTGTAGTACAACTGTTATTTATTTGTGTCCCCGCGGACAGGGACCGCTCATACACATATTGACAACGTTGTAATGTACTTTATACTAGACATACATGAAAACGGTTCCTCCGTCAGTGCCCACTCTTGACACTCAAATGGAGGTACATTGACGTAGTTGCTCTAAATAGGTGTGGGACCCGGCCCCCTTGGTGCTTCTGGATCATTACCGGTATTAATCTGATTGCTCTGGGCCCCTGTGGGAATCCTGGCGGGCCTTTTCTTACGTGACCCAATAACTTTGACCTGTTTGGGAACTGCCACTTCCACACAGACTGATGAGGAATATTGGTGCAGATCCGCGGTTAGAGCTGATCCACCGGCACACGGGAGCCATCTTTCATGAGGCCCTCTGTGATGTGCCGTATTCCTTTTTATTACTTATTCAGGACTCCATTCCGTCTTTTGGGGATCCCAACTTATAGGGTACGGTCCCTATCTACAACATAGAGGCCTGGTTGGTGCTATTAGTTTATAAACATTACTTATCTACTCTCCCCGAGGCTCCTCTACTGTTGTCCTACTGGAACCTAACCTTCTCGAATCTTCTCCCACACTTAAATACTCTTCCATGATGTCAAAATCCCCATGGCAAAACAGGGTTGGGGCCAAGCATTTGCTAGTAACCCTCTAGGAATGGGGTTACACTTCGATCAGTAGATATGAGCAGTTAAAACATTAAGTGTCCGAGAGGTCAAAATAGAGCTGTCCACAGAGCCCAGTGCAATCTGAGGTAACCATGCTAACTTCAGACGCACATTCTCTTTTATTTTTTAATAAAAAAAGAGCAGCAGAAGCTCAGGGGGCAAGATGTTAGCATTATTGGAGTTAAACTCATACAGGCTTCTGGGGGATATTGCTGCTGCAATGTGCCTGGAGCATGAGTGACATGTCCATATATGAAGATAATATGATAGCACACTACATAAATAGTGCAAAAATAGTTCTGTCATACGCACAACTTATTTCCCCATCTTGCTGCCTCAGGGGTTGGAGTGATTGATGTGTGTTCTGTTTTTAATGTACTAAGGAAGGTGTTGGTTTCCCCCTGGTAAAATAACTACAACAGTAACTCAGTTCAGGGCTAGTAACATTGTAGCCACAGTAATGGGTTTGGCCCAGACTCCTTTAAGGATGGTTAAATCCCTGGTGATATAGAAGAGACTTTACAGAAGCAATCCAAACGGGCGTTTTTTTTACAATTTTTTTTTTTAACATAGGGTTGAAGCAAGGGGTCTCTGGCGCTGAACCCCATTAATTGCAGGTCTGGGGACCCCCTGCATCTGGAGATACTTACCTCCATAGGGGGTGCCTGGTAGCCGCTCTGCTAGCAGGGATCACGTAATGACCGCTTTTCACAGCTTCCGCGCCCTGTGGGCCAATAGGAAGTCGTGATGTCATGCGGTGCAGCTTCCTATTGGCCCATGCAACGCGGGAGCTTTAATCTTGCAGGAGATACCGGCGCCCCCTAATGGGATAATTATCTCGGCATAAAAGTTAACAGGACATGGAGTCCCTGCTCCGGAGAGCTTGCAATCTTTTGCTGCAAAGAAGCACCTCTCGGGTACTGCATTGTACTATTTACTAAGAACAAAAAAATGGAAAGAATAGCTCGATCTTATTTATTTATTTATTTATAAAATATTTTACCAGGAAGTAATACATTGAGAGTTACCTCTCGTTTTCAAGTATGTCCTGGGCACAGAGTAAGACAAATAGTACATGGTTACAAATACAGTTACATAAATGAACAGGGTATACATTATATACAAGACATTGCATGCACAGTTAAAGAAAATATATATTATGAGCGTATGAAACAGTTACAGATCAGATTAAAGTGTGAGACAGCCTTAGATTTGAAAGAACTTAAGCTGGTGGTGGATGTGAGGGTCTCTGGTAGGTTGTTCCAGTTTTGGGGTGCACGGAAGGAGAAGGAGGAACGTCCGGATACTTTGTTGAGCCTTGGGACCATGAACAGTCTTTTGGAGTTAAGCAACGAAAGTGTTGTATACGGGATGAGCGTTGTTTTACAGACCGAAACCTGTGCAAACCTGTAGCTTTAGAGCAGGCCAAAATGCCACCTTCTGTGCATGTTTAGGACTGAAGAATATTTTCCCATTGAATCGACACGTGGTATGTGCTGGGCCCCGTCCAAATCTTACATTCCTGTCTAAGGGCCTCATGCAGAGAGCATAGAATTTTAAAATTGGCGAATTTCATAAAAAGTAGCTTTTTTGGAGAGTTTTATTCTCCATATGCAGAAAAGTGCGAATTCTGCTATGTTTAACATGGATGCGTGTGGCGAGTTTAAATTGGCGAGATGCGCGCTTCAGAAACGTGTAACAACAAATTCGCGCCTTTTTTTCCCCCTTTACTATAGGCGGCGAGCGCCATCTTGCCATCTTTTCCTGGCGCGGCAAAAATGCGAGAATCGCGCCATTTTTTGGCGCGAACAGCCGCTACTTGCCGTTCGCACCTCTCTGCATTCGGAGAGTTTTAAAAATGGCGAGATGGAGGTTCTCGCCAGCCGCGAGGCGAATTTTAGCAATTGAAAAAACAAAATGGCGCGTTTTTCGGAACTCGCCATTTTCTGCCGGTTTCTGCGCGAAATTGTACAAAAAATGGCGAATTTCGAAATAACGATGCTCTCTGCATAAGGCCCTAAATTGCCAAATGTGAGATCCCGGGGTTGGGGGGGTGGGGGGGGGGGTAATTTGAAATGTTCATGTAAATATCCGGACACAGCCCGTTCGCGCCAATGCTATAGAAATAACCTGCACTAGGTTCTCTTTCGGGATGTTACCATTTCAAAGCCGCGTAGTGAGTGCAATGTCCGCCACTCGCGTTGTGAGAGTGAGAAAGCCGAGCTTAGCGGACACAGTAGTGAGTAAGTGGCCTAGCGCAGAGGGGCTCAAATCCAGTCTTCAAGACCCCCCCCAGCAGGTCAAGTTATCAGGATATCCCTGCGTCAGCACCAGTGGCTCAATCAGTGGCTCAGTCTTCAACCCTCCTCAAGTCAAGTCTTTTAAGATATCCGAGCTTCAGCATAGGTGGCTCAATCAGTGGCTCAGTCTTTGACTGAGCCACTGATTGAGCCACCTATGCTGAAGCTCGGATATCCTTAAAAGACTTGACTTGAGGACTGGAGTTGATAACCACTGGTTGTTCAGGCCACGATTTTTTGCGTGTCTTGCCTTTGTACACGAATAAGTCGCGTGGCACTGCTTTTGGTGGGTAAAAGTTAGAGATGGGCGAATCTTTGGGGACAGATCTGGATCCGCGGCGGATCGGCCGGTTCCTGTGGTCCGCGGATTTCAGCGGATCAATGTCACAAAGGGAGATTCGCGTTTTGCGGGTTTTTAAAATTATTATTACCCATACACTCCGCGGATTCCGCAGCCCGTGGACGGAATTGTAGGATCTAATCCACGGATTAAGCCCACCAACGCATGGCTGAATCCACGGTCTGTGGTAGCTGACTAGTCCCGACCGTGCAGCTGGGACCGAGCGCTGCAATTATTCTCACTTGGGCAAGCGTACGTCCCGGTTCTCCTCGCATCCCCATCAGAACTGGCCTGGCATGTCCGCCAGTTCTGCTGTGACAAAGACGCCTGTAGCTCGGGAAGAATATGACCTAAACAACAAAACCAGCGCTCCCTTCTGTACCAGCGCTTGTACCCCTGGCCAACCAACATGCAACAGAGCATGGAGGTGGGAGGGGAAATCCTATGCTCAGGTGTGCCCCCGTCACCTCACTTCCTGGGGTATTTAATCCCCCTTGGATCCTCCCCTTTGTCCATCCCCCCTGGGTGCCCCAGCGTGTGCTCAGGTGCACCCAGGCGGGTGACCCCTGCTTGGCCACGTGTCCCTTTGATCCATTCCCCTTAACCCCCTTACGCCCCATCCCAGGGGAATATCCTCGGCCATTAGACCATGCCACTAATATGGCTCCAGCCCACAATGCTGGTCCTTCGTCCTTCCCTAACGCACCCAATATTACTGTCCCCTTTAAAAAGAGTTCGTCCACATTTACTAAGTACCGCTATTCCATAAGACACTTCTGTCACTTCACTCAAATGGGCTATAAGGCGTCTTATGAAGTACAAACACTACAATATGGGCATAAGTCACCATTATAGGGACAAGTTTTTGTCCGGTGAAAACTCCCCCAATATTTGTCATTTTTTTAGCATGAGTTCTGTAACTCTCAATCCTATCATAATTAATTCCCAAGGAGATGAAAGGCAGTAACTACGGGGTTAACCTTTCCCAACAGATGAGGAGGTTTCTGCAGACATGTAGCTGATCTTTCGTTGTGCTGAGACTATTATAAAAGGAAACTTCCACTGCATCCGACCACCAACAAACCAATTGGCGCGTTCAAATTATTATTTTATTTCAAATACTTAGAATTGTCTCGATTTTAAAAGTGGCATCTAAATGTAACTTGTTAAACATTTCACTGCCATTAGTCACCCCTACCCCAGGATTGGCCAACTCCAGTCCTCCACGGCCACCAACAGGTCAGGTTTTCAGGATATCCCTGCTTCAGCACAGGTGGCTCAATCAGTGGCGCAGTCTTTATGATAATATGTTCTACAATTAGCCTGCACTCCCTGTGCTCTGTAATCTTTCACCGGGTCGTGTTCCTAGACTCCACGTCGGCTGCTTCTTTTTTTTATTGTGTTGTTTTGTTAAATGTTTTGATGATTTCAGAGCCGTCAGCAGACAGATAGATGTTATTATTCTGTATTTTATTGCTGTCTCCACCCACTGCCTGTAATCCTGCCCTGTGTCTCATGGAAACCTATCTTTAAGGATGCAGGGAGTTATGACAATAATCATTGTCTCTAATAAGGGATTACTTTCAGGAAGTGATACCTTTTATTGGAATAACATACAACTTTATACATGGTTGTTGTTGTTGAACATGCATTGTAAGGACCTCTTCAAGCACTTGTTTGCAGTCTGTAATACATTCTCCAAAGGAGAGAGAGAGAATAATTTAGAGTCACAATGCATTACTAACCCAAAGAGCTTACAATCATGTCTGGGGCACAGATAGAAAAAAAGTATTTGCCCAAAGTTTAGAGTAAGCTGACACTCAGGGAGTGTTTAGTATATGCACAGTATATGCACAGTATATGCACCGTATATGCACAGTTTATGCACAGTATATGCACAGTTTATGCACAGTTTATGCACAGTATATGCACAGTATATGCACAGTTTATGCACAGTATGTGCACAGTATATGCACAGTATATGCACAGTATATGCACAGGAGAGGATAGTGCTACAATAAAGAACAATGGCAGAGACATGTTCACTATAATGGTGATGATTCAGGCCTGTGTTGACTAAGTAGTGCTGTGGCAGGAGGCACCTCTCAGCCCATTCACGTGAATGGGACGCAAGGGGTTTCCCAGTGCTAGAAGATGTCTCGTGGAATAGCTCTTCTTACTAAATATTGCCCCTAACATCAAGCACAGGGCAATATTTACTAAACGGTGCTATGCCATCAAACAGATCACAGCGCATTAACTTGAACGGATTGTAAAGCACCGCTTAGCAAACATGGGCCCCTTCTGGCACTAAGACCCTTACTCACTAGAGGGGGCTAAGCTTTAGCATGTCAACTCCAAAGTGTAAGGGATATTTCTATATGTGCCAAAGCGGCCGTTATCTGCAGAAAATCCCTATAGATTTCAATGGGGATTTTTGCCCTGGAAACAAACGGTTGCTTTGCATACATAGAATAAGTGGCCTAATGCCTTTGGAAGATAATCAAGGTTTAAATACTATTGCTAGCAACATGTCACCTACTCCCGTTTAGATTGCATGCCGTTCACGGTAAGCATTCATTGTGCATGGAAATTGTACGCTTCTGCACGCACTGCTAGTTCTATAATAATAATTAGTATTTGTTATACAGCTCGCAATGTCCTATGTCACTCCCGGAGCTCACATCGTTGTCAGCGTCTCAGCCCAGCGACGTGCGAGTTCTGTGAACATTTCACTATTAACAATAAGTCTTCTGTCCGGACCGTGTAAAAGCCCATTGTTCATTACGCCTCACGGTGAGTTTCCGTTCTACCAGGGGCTGTCTGGAAAAGTCGTTTGTTTATTTTGAGATGGGGATGGAATGGATCCAAGCTGATACATTGTAGCAAAGGAAGGAAGTAATTGTGTCCAATTGTTCCGCAGAGCTCATTGCTCAGAAAACAAAGAATAACACAAAAAGGAAGTTGTCGAATTTTAAGGAGATAAAAATGAAAGTCTTGCAACAGGAATCTAATCGGTGGGTTTGGAGAAAACAGAAATCTAATTGGTGGGTTTGGAGAAAACAGAAATCTAATTGGTGGGTTGCACATTATTATTTCCAAGTGAAAGAAGTGTTTCTGCCTAGTTACATAGTTACATAGTTAGATCGTTACATAGTAGATGAGGTTGAAAAAAGACATATCCATCAAGTTCAACCCATGCTAAATTTAGACGACAGATCCTTATCCTATATTTGTATTTACAGTATTTACTGTATTAGAAAGTGCGATGGTTGGTGTAATGTATCGGGTCAGTTTGTCGCTGCAGAAATAGTTCTTGGATGTTAATGGTCTTGGTATTTCCCCACGTGCTTGTTTTTGTATTTATGGTTGTCTATTTTTTTAGGTTCTCTTTCCCCCTTTGCAAAATCCGATAACCTCTCGGCGGGCACACATTACATAAGTTATGTGGAATAAAATTGCATCCAATAAGCGCTAATGCTCCCCAGTAATCCGTGCGCAAAACACAAATAGTGATCAAACAATAATAAAAGCGTCAAATACAATACAAGGAATAAAATGTCCGAAGAAATGTCTGTTGATAGAAACCAAAAAATGTCCTGCAGCCTAAAGAACCCGGGCTTTCTCAGAGACCCAACTCAGAACATTGCTTGGCGCTGGCTCTCTTGGGCGCAGGGTGTTCCAGAGGATATGTGGAAACAAGAAGAAAAGAACATATAGTGTAAAACGTTCAGGTAAAGCGCAATATGCTGGTACTCTTGTAGAGTTTACACTCACACTCACACTCTGCCTGTCCTGAGTTTTGTGCATAAGCCGCTGTTACTATGGGAAGATGTGTTATCTCAGCCAGCTCCTCTATCTCATCAGGATCTGCATCTTAGATGGGAATAAACAAGAGAAGAAGACACATTCGGCGGCCTGTTTGTTCATCAATATAAGATGGATGTGAATAAAGATGGATACTCACGTTGAGAGTCTTTAATCAAAGCGTGTGATTATTCCTCTATGGGTAGCTCTTCTGTGGGGGTTTCTCCCTGATTGGAGTGCCCTCACTTTTCTCCTTCTTGTTTCCATACATCCTCTGGAACACCCCACGCCCAATAGAGCCTACCCCAAACCATTATATGTTATGGTGGGTTTAAAAAAGTGGCAAAACCCCTCCACCTATACAGTGTACAGCAAATAAAAATCCAACATTTGAGCACATTCCCGAGACAGGTCTGCAGCCATGCCCTTCCCCATTATCTCTTAGCCCACAGGGATCTCCCATGCAGCAAAATGAAATCTTCCCAAACATTTTTTTTCTCCATTAACACAGGAATGCAGTGTAAAAATACTACACATTCTGCTACCCTTCTCTGTCTCAACATTTAATGATTAAGGCATCACAAGCACTGAGGTATAATACTGCGGTATTTTTTATTCATTGTTTTCCTTATCATTGCTGGCCACCCTGGCAGCAACGGGGTTAAAAAAGTTCAGCACCTGAGATGACACATTTAAAGATAATTAAGAAGAAGGGACACAAAACACTTCACAGCCCTGTTGGCTCTGTGTATTTGCTCAGTGAAAATTCCCCAGAAGTGTTGTTCACAACAAGTTGTTCCAGCCCAAGGCTGCCCGAGGGCACCGAAGGGCTTCAAAAGGTAATCTGGAACATTGAGATTTACTGGGATTTGAATCAACTTGTTTGTACAGGTTTACCTGTTTTTCAGAATCCTGTTAAATACACATTTCTCTGACCCGGTGACAGAAAATAAATAATGGGATCAAAATATTGGTGCTGGCCCAAATCAGAGGAACAGACCGTTAGGAGAAATACAAACTACTGGAAATCATTATCTTTAATTCTTTAAGTAAAAACATGTCTCTACTTAACGGAGCACTGCAATACTTTACAGTCCGTTTAAGAACAAACTAACTTTATATCTAATTATTTTGTTAGACAGGAAAAGCCGGAAGGAAGAGAGATGCCTCTGATGCTGCACACGAGAAGGCGCGCCCACCCTGCGTAGGGTGCAGTACCCTGGGTACAGAGAGGCGCCCTAACCCGAGGAGCAGAGAGCATAGAGAGTATCCATTCCTCGGCTTCAAATGAGAGAGGTGTGTTTTAAAATGGGTGTTAAAGGTGGATACAGAGGGTGCTAGTCGGATATTGAGGGGAAGGGCATTCCAGAGGTGTGGGGCAGCCAGTGAGAAAGGTTTAAGGCGGGAGAGGGCTTTAGATACAAAGGGGGCAGAGAGAAGACATCCTTGAGCAGAACGCAAGAGTCGGGCAGGTGTAATGTTCATATAGCAGTTTTAATAACATGGTGCAAAAAACTGGAACACAGTTACAAAAGAAAAATGTTCCACTGAAAGATAAGGGATTTATTTAGTTAATAATTTGGTGCTGTTTATTTGCACACGTGTGCCCCAGTTTTGCACCTGCTCAACGTTGATAAATGAACCCCCAAATTAGAGTAATTACAGTGTTACTACCAGGGCTGTGGCAATTAGAAGCTGGGTTAATATTGCCATCATGGTTAGCTCTAGTGACTATGAGGCCAACAAACTGGGTTCATTTCAGAATGTGAATGGTACCTTTTGATAAACATACAGCAATGACATACTCTCAGCCTGAGGATCCCTGAATACGCTGTACATCGAGGGAAAGAGGCAGCCCAACAGACATCACAAATGATGGGAGCCACTCAAAAGAGATGATACATTGGCTTTTTGAGAGTTCTAAAGCAACTTAACTGCACTCCCAAAAGTGGCAACAATATTTATTGTTGTACGTTTGTCTTCTTGGGACATATATATATATATATATGCTACAAAAGTATTCTCTTTACTCAACATTGTTTTTCTAAACATTGTATGATAAGAATCTCTCCTGGAACAAATATCAAAGAAACATCTTCGTAAGAACAAACTCAAATGCACCAAACTGGTTTAGCAACATTTTGGGATTTGGTCAGGTGTGTTAATAGGGGAACATGTCTTAAACTGTTTTTATGGTGAGTAGAGAAGAGAGTCAAGTAGCTCCCATTGGCATAATGATGTGCACAACCAGGCTTTGCTCCAATTTGCATCAGAGAACTGTTGAGGACAGCAGCGGAACAGGTAACCTATAATTTTTTTTGGAGGCGCTGTCTTCATGTTTGCCAGCATTTTCCTCACCAAAACAATCTAAGCATCACATTCATGCCAGTTTCGGGTGATAAAGAAGAGGGATGTAGAAATAGCCTACCTCTCCTTTGCCTAAAGAAACAAGCCAAACATAGATGTGCCGAACCACATTGGCTTCCATTAGAAGTTGGAACTGGCTTCCCAGTTTTTCCTTATCATTCTGGAATGTTCTTATATACAGATTAGAGTCCAGCTGCTTAGTGATATGCTCCCATTCATTTTTTTTATTTTCCTTTTCTCTGTGGAATGTGGAGGTTTTGTTACTTTTTGCTTCTCAGTCTAATTCCATATTCCGTAATGGGGGTGCCTTGCCACCAGAGATGCCCGATCAGTGTCTAGAACATTTGGTATTCGCTTCCACCAGAGCCCTTGAGGGTAGGCTCAACCCTATACTAGACCATAGCGCTACCCGAGACACAGATCACACTAGCCAGACACAGAGAGTATAATAAACTTTGGGTTTATTGTGTGCGACACAACAATAGGACTTCCAATACCCAGGGACATATATACAATAAACCAGGGGGTGGTATGGGGGGCCAATGCTCACAAACAGAGACTGATAACCGTCCCCAAGGATTGCCGCCTGAGCTAAGGGATTCTGGGCTCTCAGACCTTGTGAGGGTTCAAGTCAAGATTAAACAATCCCCCCATCTCCCTCCCTCCCCCCCAGTCCTTGGGAAACTTCCCAGCAGTTCCAAGAACAAAGTCAGGGAACAAAGCTGGTAGCCTCCTGGCCAGGCTACCTAGCCTGCCATGGATGGTATCCTCCTGGCTACTTGGTTGGTGAGGGAGGCCTCTATCCCCTAACTGTGAATGCCCCAACACCGAGGTAGTCCTTTACCTTTACAGGGAAACATGGCTTGGTAGCTTCCTGGTTACCCAGCCCAAGATAGTTGGTAGTCACCTGGCTACTTGCCTGGTATAGTGGGAACTAACACCCCCCAAAGCTGGATGCCCCCAAGCGAACGCAACAGGGAAAACGTAGCTTGTTAGCCTCCTGGCTACCAAGCCCATGGTAGTGGGTAGCCGCCTAACTACTTGGCTATTGTGGTGGGGACACCACCCGCCGCAGCTGTATGCCCCCAAAATAATGGAAACTTCCAGGATACAAAGGGAGATGTGGCTCGTAGCCCCCTGGCTCCCCAGCTCTGTGTGGTGGGGATGTCACCTGCTTCGGCAGGATGTCATACCTCTGGAGGCCGCCTAATCTTGGGTCTCCAGGCAGCGCTCCTCTAAGTGATGAAGAGTTGCTGGTCTCCTCTGCACCGGTGCTAGGATCATTCCCCGGGGGTCTTTCTCCAATGAGACTCACCCCCATGATCCAGCACTCAAAACCGGCTCCTGCTGCCAAGCCCACTGTTCCCTCAGCCAGGTGATCTGTCCTGAGAGTCCTCCGAATTCTCTCGGCCTATACTGCGTGCCTCAGCATCTGGACGCAAAGCCCAGAGACTCACTCCGCATCTTTCAGAATCTCTGGAGCTCCTCATCGGCTTGGCAGAAGTAGTTTTCCCCCTCCCATTCACACGGATGGAAGAAGGTGCGCTTAGCCAATCATGGGGCGTCCCTTTAAAACTCCAGAAATCTACAGCAAGGTGGACAGGCAGAATGAACCAATCAGAGGCAGGGGTGTAGCTACAACCTCCGATGGTTGGAAGAGCATGACGTCAGTACGAGCAGGAGATACGAACAGGACAATCAAAGGAGGTCCTAGGCAGTGCCATCGTAACGCATGGGCACGCTGGGCAGTTGCCCAGGGGCCCCACGACCATAGGGGCCCCGTGCTAATCTATGCACAGACCAGAATTTAACACTAATTTTCCGATCACCCGCCTCAACATTCAAATCTCCTGCTAACTCGGTAGAAGGAGAAAAATGACGACTTGTAGCGGAGAGTTGGCAGGGCCCAGTGCACGGCTTTGCCCGAGGGCCTATAATGCTGTTGAGACGGCCCTGGTCCTTGGAGGTCTCTGCATAGCCGGCTCTATCCGTTCAGGGCTCCACATGGCTGGCTGCTTTGGCGCCAGCTTGTTGGGGTGTTTCCTCTGTGTGCACTCCCAATAGGTGTCCTTCATACCTCAGCCTCTGCACACGGTGCCCTGGGCACCATGGATCATAACGTTCACCAAAACGGCCCGGAAATAGAGCGTGACATGCCCTCACAAGGGCACCCCCATCCCTGGCAGGGAAATCCGGATCTTGTCCAGTGATTTCGCTCCATTTGTGGAGCAAGCCCAGTTCTAGACCCTTCCAGTCCATAAACACTGGGGCACAGCAATATCACTGCTTACGTGAGCTTAAATCACCATATATATTACCGTAGGTAGATATACACGGGGATCCAGCAGTACCACTGCTTCACGTAAGGCACAACATAATGTACATTGGAATACGAGGGCAAACCATGATGCCCAACATTAACCCAACAGTGACCCACAGCAACCCTGACGAGAATAGGCAGCAGGACAGACTTCCCATGAATCTGAGGAAGCCTTGCTGCCTATTCTCGTCACAATGGTATTTACTATGCAGTGGTGTGAAGAAGAATGTACACCCTCTTTGAATTCTATGGTTTTACATATCAGGGCATAATAACAATCATCCGTTCCTTAGCAGGTCTTAAAATTAGGTAAATGCAACCTCAGATGAACAACAACACATGACATATTACACCGTGTCCTGATTTATTCAACAAAAATAAAGCCAAAATGGAGAAGCCATGTGGGAAAAACTCAGTATCTTGTAGGGATGAGGAACAAAATTGTGAGATCCTGAACGTTCACGTGGAACAAGATCTATGAAGACCCCTCATGTTGGTCCAACATAAAGTATCAACCTACAATATATCTCGGATGATCACAAACAAATACATTCCCAGATAGCTGCTACATTATAATAGATTTGATTAATATTTGTGAGATTTTCTTTGCTTCGAAATTAGAAACAACGGGTAACGTGTGCACGTGAATTCCCTGAGCATAGTTATGAAGTATTTCTTCTGAAAGTCCTGTCCTAGTTGTGCTACAATGTTAACATTGCTATGTGTTGTGTAAATATACACACATATATACACCTGATTTATTTAAAACACAGATGTCTGCCGGGTTGTCCAATGGGAAGACACAGTGTAACGCCCATGGGAATAAGGCTTGGATGGCATGAAAAGGTCAATCTCTCGGTAACTGGGGCCTCATCGTATGTAACGACAATGGGGTTCAGCAACAAGGGGTAATAGGGGAGATTGCTGATTTGACCCCTTGAGTGCCAGAGGGTCCAGGGTAACAGAGGGCGATGGTCTTCCTGGCAAATTGCGATCAAGTGATGGTGAAGGGACGAGAAGGTTTCAGCGCTGACCGCGATCTCCCCTGGAAAATGACGGAAAAGCCGCGGCGTACGCGGCTCATTAAAATGGCCTCCAGGGTGATGGACCTTGTACGACGTATGTCCACAGAGCACTGAATGGGTTAAATGCGCCGGAGTAAGAGTGCAATGTGCTATTTATGGCATGAAAATGATGTATATGTCTCATACTATGCTGCACCTAACACTGCGGTGTTACCAAACCTCTCACATGCTCCTCACAGGCACCTGCCGGAGTTTAGAAATCACACGTCTTTAAAGACATGGAAACGTTTTGTGGTGTCTCAGAAATGGGAAAATGTCCACTGAATGTGCGCCACCGAGCTGCGATTCCACAGGGGGGCTGCTCCCTGACACAGACACCTCCAAGAGACAAAGCGCCTTCATATCCACGTGTATGTGGAGGTATCTGCTCCGGATCTTCCATTAGGAGCCAGAGACGGGGCACATTCTCCGGGAGTTACTCATCTGCTGGGAAGGACGCTGCTTGTTTAAGTTCTTTTGCTTCCAAAGCAAAGCTGGTGATGCATTTCAGAGCAAAGCGTTGCAGCTGAAGTCCCTCTGGCAGAGAAAGGGTTAATAGCGTCTGTTTGGGTATAGAACGTAACTAAGCAGCACAACAGCTAGAGCCGCTATACCAGGGGTGGGCAACGCCGGTCCCACAGCCGCTACACCAGGGGCGGGCAAAGCCAGTCCCACAGCCGCTATACCAGGGGTGGGCAAAGCCAGTCCCACAGCCGCTATACCAGGGGTGGGCAAAGCCGGTCCTACAGCCGCTATACCAGGGGTGGGCAAAGCCAGTCCTACAGCCGCTATACCAGGGGTGGGCGATGCCGGTCCTACAGCCACTACACCAGGGGTGGGCAAAGCCGGTCCTACAGCCGCTATACCAGGGGTGGGCAAAGCCAGTCCTACAGCCGCTACACCAGGGGCGGGCAACGCCAGTCCTACAGCCACTACACCAGGGGCGGGCAACGCCAGTCCTCACACTGCTACACCAGGTCAGGTTTTCAGGATATCCCTGCTTCAGCACAGGTGGCTCAATCAGTGGGTCAGTCAAAGACTGCACCACCTGTGCTGAAGCAGGGATATCCTGAAAAAATGACCTGTTGTGGTGGCCCTTGAGGACTCGCGTTGTCTGTCACTGCACTAAATGCTCCATACGTACCAGCTTTCTTTATGGACTAAAGGCCTCACTAAGAACAGAAGGATACAGAGTGACCTGTCTACAGCGTGACCAACCTACAGTGTGACCTACCTACACCGTGACCAACCTACAGTGTGACCTACCTACAGCATGACCAACCTACAGTGTGACCTACCTACACCGTGACCAACCTACAGCGTGACCTACCTACAGCATGACCAACCTATAGTGTGACCTACCTGCAGTGATCATTGCTAAGGCATAAAGCAGATACATCCATAGTGGTCCCCATTCTGAAAACATGACTTCACATTTGCACTTCGTACTCACAACAATGTACTAAAGAAGTGGCTTAAAGGCTAACTCTATATATCAGCAGAAGGGGTTCATTGTGCCGACCAGCTGCCTCTGGTGAGATACAATAACCCCCTGAGTGGTAAAACCATTGCCTTTCAAGAGTGGGGACCCAGTTCCAGTCCGGTCATTTGTTCCATGTTCCATGTAAATTAATTGGGGACAGGGACCCATTGCACCTCCACAATTCTGTGCGCAACACAGCGTGCTGTCAGTGCTACATACGGAAGGAAAAACGCGTGTGGTCATTCGCAACATACGGCGTCATTCAGAATGAGTTATCAATCTGATTTCTGATTAGCAAGTAACAAAGTCGCGTGTTTTCTTTGCCGTTGTAACAATCGTAAGGTTTGATCACAACGGAAAAAGAGTTTTAAAGCAATTTTCCAGCTCCAGGCTGTGTCCATGAACATGCCGGAAAGACATTGGGAATGCCGGGTTGGACCGGTCAGCTGGCCATCCCCTTCCGTTTACTTCTTGCACGGCTCCTTGTTTTGCTATCGCTATTCCAATGTACAGTTGCCAAGACTGATTTATCAGGACCCCGTTCCCTGTGACTTTTAAATGACACCGTGTTGCTTCCATTAAATATGTGTCCAGAAGCAGCCTTGTGCATTGTCTGACATGGACAAAGCCTTCTGCAGTCTGCAGAAGGTGCCGGTATTCTGAATAGCTATTCCCATGGTTGCTTGTACATTAGTCATCTGTTGACATGTTTCACCTCGTAAAATGGGTTTGTTGTTTAGTATACTGAGATGTGTTCAGGGTTTGAGTGGAAATTGTGACTCTTGTGAATTAAATAATCTACTATAAACATGAGTAAACTGACAATTACCCTAATAACCAATTATTAAGAGCAACATTGTCTGTTCTACATAACAAATAAGACTTGGGCTCTGCTTCTGTGTAAAACCTACAGAGTTGCTGCTTGTTACAATCTGGCACCGTGTATTGTACAGTTTCCATAACTAGTTTTATTTGCCTAAATGCAAACCTCGAGTCTTTGCCGTTAAAGCTGCAGACCAGGCATTATCCTACATGTGTTTTTTTTTTTTAAATATATCAGTTCTGTACTATGAGAAAATACTTGTAGCTTTTTTTAAAAGAACTCTGAATAACATTTTTGATGTATTATAATGTAGCAAGCATTTTTTTGTTTCTATAGCAACCATTTACAAAGTCACATCCCCTTCCTCTTCTGAAACAGGCTCTGGCACACCCATTTTTAAGCCCTGCCCTCTCTCTAGCAGTGCACCAATTGTATCTAGTGACTGCCTGGTCACATGATCTTCCCCACAAAACTTTGCATCTTTTGTCTTCTTCTGCTGCACTGACAGCCATTTAGTGAACCCCTCAGCTGAATCTTCGTCGATCGATCACAGGAAAACGGATTGATCGGCAACTCAGCTAATTACATATCATTGTGTGGATTGTATTGATGCACATATTAAAGGGGGAAAAAATATATATATATATTTTTTTTTTTTTTTTTTAAACGGCAGCACGGACTCCTGCTTTAAGTATTGGAAATCTGCATCAAAATGTACACTACTGACTTTTCAAAGTGATGACAATACGTCTATAGAACATTAAATGCTAAGGCGGGCGTGTGACCTGTATTAGAATTACAAGCATGTGGCCACAAACTCGGCTTCTATGTATGGATAGCGTACTAGAAGGAGAGCTGGGCTGGTTCTGACGCCCTAATGAACTCTTCCTAGTTTTACCATTGATAAGATTTGAAGTGTTTACATCCTGACCCCGGTGGAACGACTGAACGCAAATAACAGCTTTATTACTTGCATTTATCAAGAGTGTTTATGCAGACTTTGGACCTTCTGCGCATATTGCCGTAGCAACACAGACGGCCAAATCTGGTAGCGCATGCTAATGTTTGCACTAGTTTTGGTCATTGGTTTGTAACGCCGCTATTAAACCATAATTTATCCCTGCTGTAATGAAATGGAAATTGAATCCAGAACATAATTACTGCGAGATAAAATAGAATTATCATCTACCCCTTTGCTGAAATAACCCAGGTCAGGGCTCTGCCCAGCGCAGGGGGGGAGAGTGGGGGGAAGAGTGGGGGGAAGAGGGGGGGAAGAGGGGGGGGAAGAGGGGGGGAAGAGGGGGGGCCCTGGAGCTAAAAATAGTGAAGTTCATCTCCAGAGGATCCCCCCGCTCCAATGCTGCTTTAATACCGCACGGTGGGAATACAACCATTTAGTGACACAAATAAGTCACTGTGAGAGGTAAAGTGACAAAAACTCTCACAATGCAAGACCAGAAACCATCAGCACACCGCTCATGCACTTCAGACTTTGGGTAGACTTTCAGAAAGGTTAATGAGCAAAAGCAAAACCTAATGCACTATGCGTGCTCATTTGCATGTTATTACCCAGAATTCCTGGCTGCAGTGGATGCACTCTATGCTAAGTGATTATTGGCTAATGCAGGGGTTATCAACTCCAGTCCTCAAACCCCCCCCCCCCCCCCAACAGGTCAGCTTTTTAGGATATCCCTGCTTCAGCACAGGTGGCTCAAACAGTCTTTGATTGAGCCACCTATTGAGCCACCTGTGCTGAAGCGGGGATATCCTGAAAACCTGACCTGTTGGGGGGTCTTGAGAACTGGAGTTGAGAACCCCAGGGCTAAGGCTTGTTTGGAGACGTGAATGTACTCACGAGTGACTTTTATAATTACTGCCACTTAGTAACTAACTCTAAATTCCTTATTAATATGGTTACTATCTTTGCCGCTGCAGGGGCCTGCAGTGCATTGTTGACAGAGAGCCGTGAAAGTCTTTCACTATGGCCAAAGGAAAACAGAAGAGCCTGCTCAAAGCTTCAAAAATCAAAACGGCACGGTAACAGAAGCCCAAAGTTATAGGGCCGTTCTACCTATGCCGGAAACACCTGGGATAAAGAAGCAACATGCAAGGATATAGATGCCTGGAATATCTCAGCAGTGTTCGGACATACAGATGGGCCAAAGTGTGACATGGGCGTAGGCGTCAAATGGTTTGGCCAAAGGATTGAACTAAATGACCCTTGCTCATGGGAAGATAAACAGATAAGTATTTAACTATATATTTTGTCACATGGATTTCAGGAACATGTTTGCCCCGTTTAATTATCTAATCCGTTTAATTAATCTGATGGTGTCATGTGCAAAACAAAATGTGACGTACACGAGCCAAAGTCCTGGTAGCCGAAGACTGCCAAAATGTGACGTACAAGAGCCAAAGTCCTGGTAGCCGAAGACTGCCAACACATCTTTGTGACCATGCTTTCAACACAGTGTGCGCCTGTACTAGAAGGCGTAGATTATAGGGAAATGTAAAGATGTACTATTGAAGAAATGTAGGGAGCCAAGAGGAAGCTATATGCTGTATTCCCATGGAGGTGTAGGAGAGAACGCCCAGTTATGGAAGGACTCCACCAGCCCAAGGAAACCATTGACAGCTATTACAGTATAATGAAGTGCTTTCAATTCACAACCGTTGTCAGTGTCTGTAAACAACTTAAAGAAATCCTCTAATGTTCCCGTAATTACAATGTACGTCAGCTCCAGGCCTTCCCATATTCTGTGTAAACAGAGGCACACCCGCCGCACATCACACACATTCAATAGGAATTCCAGGCTCATCCTCAAGCTCAGTACCAGAAAGGATTCATTGCCCGTTTTGGTGGTTTAGTGGCCAAGGGGTGCGCAACTCCAGTCTTCAAGGGCCACCAACAGGTCAGGTTTTCAGGATATCCCTGCTTCAGCACAGGTGGCTCAATCAGTTGGTCAGTCGTTGACTGGTCAACTCCAGTCCTCAAGGGCCACTAACAGATCAAGGTTTATGGATATCCCTGCTTCAGCACAGGTGGCACAATCAGTGGCTCTGTCAAAGACTGAGCCTCTGATTGAGCCCCCTGTGCTGAAGCAGAGATATCCTGAAAACCTGACTTGTTGGTGACCCTTGAGGACTGGCGTTGAGCCCCACTGAACTAGGAGATATAAAAAACTGACTGAGCATTCCCTTTTAATATGGAGAAGGATCATATTAAGGGGTCCTCCTCTTCTCTATCTACCTTGCCCTCTTGACCCCATTCCCTCCCATCTCCTAAAACCACTTGCTCCTACTATAATCCCTATGCTTGCACACATTTTTAACTTCTCCCTCTGCAACAAACGAGTAGAGCAAAGGAGCACTGCTGATAAGAATATCCTGAAGAAAAAATCCTAGAGGAAAAATCATGGGCAAAACTCCAGAATAAAACTGAGGGTATTTATTCCATAAACTCACAGGGACATAAACACAGCCCACACACCAACGCGTTTCGTCCCGTGGGCTGTGATAAAGCCCTTGATAAAGACTTTGATAAAGTCCCAAGGGATGAAATGCGTTGGTGCGTGGGCTGTGTTTATGTCCCTGTGAGTTTATGGAATAAATACCCTCAGTTTTATTCTGGAGTTTTGCCCATCATTTTTCCTCTAGGATTTTTTCTTCAGGATATTCCTATCAGCAGTGCTCATTTGCTCTACTCATTTGTTGCTGTTTCTACACATCAGGATTGCACGCAGTGGAACTACCGCTTCAGATGATCTCTGGACATCTATGTACCCCCGTGGGCAGGTAATGGGCAATAGCCCTTATATCCTTACCTTTGACCCTGCATTGGGGAAGTTTATATGTTAAGTGGGGTGTGCTTTTGGACCATATCTGCGGTAGTCTGGCTGACTGACCGCTAGGTCTTTTATTTTGCCCTCCCTTAACCTTATATCATATATATGACCTTATGGATTTATGACTAGTTCCTATCTTCGTTCATTTCTACAATTCTACTCTGGGTCTACACTGATATTGAGCGTCAATCTTCACATTACTCTACTTTTAACTTCTCCCTCTGCTCTGGAACCTTTCCATCCTCCTTCAAACATGTAACAGTTATACCATTACTCAAAAACAGCAAGCTTGACCAAACCTGTCTTTCTAACTTTCTAACCTGTCTCCCTCCTGCCTTTTGCTACTAAACCCCTTGAACGTCTTGTATTCTCTCGCTTGCTCCATTTTCTCAACACCTATTCTCTCCTAGACCCTCTGCAATCTGGCTTCCGCACTGCTCACTCCACTGAAACAGCCTTCACTAAAATAACTAATGACCTCCATGCTGCCAAAGACAGAGGTCATTACACTCTGCTCATATTACTCATCATCTCTGCAGCATTTGACACCGTGGATCACCCTCTTCTTCACATTCTCCATAGTCTTGGCATTCATAGCAAAGCTCTATCCTGGATCTCCTCTTACCTCTCCCATCGTACTTTCAGTGTCTCTTTTGCTAACACCTCCTCCTCTTCTGTTGATCTCTCACTGGGGGTACCCCAGTGATCTGTCATGGGACTTCTCCTCTTTTCTCTGTACACACTTTCTCTAGGTGACCTAATCACATCTCTTGGGTTTAAATATCACCTCTATGCTGATGACACAAATTTACTTTTCTACCCCTGACCTTACACCTTCTGTACAGACTAAAGTTTCTGAATGTCTCTCGGCTATATCATCCTGGATGGCCCTCCGCCAACTTAAACTTAACATGGCAAAAACAGAGCTCTTCTCAGAGCATACTTCCTCCCAAACCTACAACCTCCTTCCACATTACTGTTGGAAGTATTATCATTCACCCAGTAGCCCAAGCACGCTGCCTAGGGGTCACACTCGACTCCTCTCTCACATTCTCTTTTCACATTTAAAAGGTAGAAAAAACTGATGTTTTTTCCTCTGCAATATTACCAAGATACGCCCTTTCCTCTGTTGCTCAACTGCAAAACCTCTGACACAGACCCTCATTCTCTCCTGTCTCGATTACTGTAACCTGCTGTCTGGCCTTCCTGCCTCTCACCTGTCTCCCTTACAATCTATCCTAAATGCTGCTGTCAGAATCACTCTACTATTTACTAAATCTGTCTCAGCGTCTCCCCTGCTGAAATCCCTCTCCTGGCTTCCTATCAAATCCCCTATCACATACTCAATTCTCCTCACTTTTAAAGCTTTACACTCTTCTGCTCCTCCTTACATCTCAGCCATAATTTCTTGCTATGCACAATCACGACTCTTGCGTTCTGCTCAAGGGTGTCTTCTCTCTACCCCCTGTGTATCTAAAGCCCTCTCCCACCTTAAACCTTTCTCACTGACTGCCCCACACCTCTGGAATGCCCTTCCCCTCAATATCCGACTAGCACCCTCTCTATCCACATTTAAGACCCACCTCAAAACACACCTGCTTAAGGAAGCATATGAGTAGCTCCGTGGCTGATAATTAACACCTCATACATAAAGCTTGGCCCCCTGCAGACGCACTTACCAGAACGCCCTCCTACTGTCTCTGTACGATCTTCCTACCAACCAATTAGATTGCAAGCTCTTCGGAGAAGCGACTCCTTTTCCTAAAATGTGACTTTTATGTCTGAAGCGCTTCTCCCCCGTGTGTTATTTCTATTATTTATTATTTACAATTGTCACGTGTATTACTGCTGTGAAGCGCTATGTACATTAATGGCGCTATATAAATAAAGACACACAATACATTAAGAAATTACAAAATCAACACTAAAGAGTGGGACGTTTCTAAAAAAAAACCCGAACGACAGAATTTGGAAGCACTTGATGATTTGCAAACCTTTGTAGTGTTCTCTCTAAAACATATATGTTCAAAGCTGTTACATGTTATCACTGTATCTTTGTTGTTTGTGCTGGGAAGGTAAACATATCACGCAGGACTTGTCCTTTAAACTTTGCACAGATACGCGGTGCCGGTGAGTAAGCATTGCAGAGATGTTTGACCCCAGAATAATGTTGGGTGGTGTTAGATTGTTTATTCTAGGGCTCGCTACAGTAAAAGACCTTGCAGAAGCGCAGGCGAGCCCCTACTAAAGCCGCTCTAATTGCGGCTGTAGGGGCTCAGTGCTGAGCGTCAGCGCGCTTCCGCCAGCAAGCAAGGAACATGGCCGAGGCCTTAAGAATCAATGATAGCCGACAGGGGGGAGAGCTGGGACATTCCTCCCGGGCACGGCGGCGGTGGGGGGGCCTGCCACGGCGGCCCACACCCAGAAGGTAGGCTTCGGCAGAAGTCGGGCCTAACTTCCTGGATCAGCCGTCTGTGGGTGTCCCGCTCCGGGGGGGGCAGGTAGGACCCCGATGGACTGCGATGGACTGCGTGCTCCACAGGTAGGACCAGGGTTGCCACCACTCCGGGTTTAAGCCATGTATCTCCAGGCTACGGGTTTGCCTGTGAAATCTCCCGGCGTCTCCCCCTGCAGGGTCCCGTCAGCATGACTTCGCTACGGCAAATGGTGGTAACCATGACAACGTCACGTGACCGCTTGGTGCTATTGTCATGGCAACTTGACACTGCATGCCAACGCGGCGCGATTTGACGTCGAGGAGCCATGCAGACTGCGCCTTGCAGGAGGAGATGCCAGCGCCAGAGAAGTAAATATATATTAATAAATGTCAAATAATTAAATTTAATAGCAAAAAGTCTCCGGGTAGCAACGCTGAGTAGGGCTGGGGGGGGGGGAGGAGGGTGAAAGAATGAGAGGCAGAGGGTGGGCGGGGGTGGTGAGAGAGGAGGGTGAAAGAATGAGAGGCAGAGGGTGGGCGGGGGGGGGTGAGGGAGGAGGGTGAAAGAATGAGAGGCAGAGGGTGGGCGGGGGGGGTGAGGGAGAAGGGTGAAAGAATGAGAGGCAGAGGGTGGGTGGGGGGGGGGTGAGGTTATGAGAGGGGGTGAATGAGAGAGGAGGGGGAGTGAGTGAGAGGCACAGGGTGGGGTGGGGAAGGAGTGAGGTTGAGAGAGGGGAAGAGTGAGTGAGAGGGGATGTAAGAGAGGAGTGGGAAGAGTGAGGTAGGGATGAGAGGAGAGAGGGGGGACAGAGAGGGGGGAGAGACAGGGGGTAAAAGTGAGAGAGAGAAAGGTGAGAGTGGAGGTGAGGAGGGGAAAGAGGGTGGAAGTGAGGGGGTGAAAGAGAGGGGGAGTGAGAGGGGGAAAGAGGGTAAGAGTGAGGGGGAAAAAGAGGGTAAGTGTGAGGGGGTGAAAGAGAGGGGGAGTGAGAGGGGGAAAGAGGGTAAGAGTGAAGGGGGAAAAGAGGGTAAGAGTGAGGGGGTGAAAGAGAGGGGGAGTGAGAGGGGGAAAGAGGGTAAGAGTGAGGGGGGAAAAGAGGGTAAGAGTGAGGGGGTGAAAGAGAATGGGAGAGATAGGGGGAAAGAGAAGGTAAGAGTGAGGGGAGGTGAAATAGAGTGGGAGAGAGAGGGTAAGAGAGTGTGGGGTGAAAAAGAGGATACGAGAGATGGGGTGAAAGAGATGGTAAGAGTGAGGGGAGGTGAAATAGAGGGGGAGTGAGGGGGGAAAGAGAGGGTAAGAGAGAGGGGGAAGTGTGAGAGAGGGGGGTGGGAGCTCCCAAAGCTGCTGATAGGGGGGGGAAGCGGCACCTGCCCTCGTTCAACAACCTGGGACCCCTGGGGGAGACTTGCTGCCCTGATAGTCGTACACTTCAAAGCTAGAGTGGTAATGAGCAACTCTGCCACAGCAGAACACTACAATACGGGGAGCAAGCGCTGGACATAACTGCAGCTTGTGCCCCACCCAGTGGCGAGAAGCGGGATAGCAGGTCCAATTCTTCATTGGTATGAATTGAGTGGAGTTCTGCACCATACCAGGGCTAATGTCCGCTTCATCCTTTTGTACCAGTTTATAGGCTCTGAAAGTGCAGGTCTTACTGACCGCGTCACCAGGGAAAGAACAATAAAAACACCACACAATATACACCACCACTGCTTTTGTTCAGCCTATTTGATGCAGGTTGTGATACCTTTTAGCGGACCAACTTTGGAGTTCTTCATTGGGGAAATTATGGTCTACAGAGCTTTTGAAGCTGAAGTCATGGTCTGGGGCCCCGGGGTTGTAGAGTGGGACTGGGCCTCTCAGCACAGAGCACAAAGCTGAGCCTGGCAGATGAAAGGGCCCAATAGTCTGCCCAAAAGTCTGTTCCCACATTTGGGCCGGGCCCAGGACGGTTGTGGTTTGGAAAACTCTGTACACTTTAATGTCACCTACAAAGAACTGCAGTATTGTGCCGCTAAAAGGATTCACTACCTGCATGGAATCTGCTGTTCTCCTCTGGATCAATACAGCTACTAGAACTTAAAACGACACCTAACAGTGCAAATAGTGCAGCACAAACTCCAGCGCTGTGGTGATCAGGGCTGAATTAAGCAACTTTTTTTTTTTTTTAAATCAGAATGAATGTCATCTTTGAATGTTAGTTTAACTCGGGCACAGTGTCCATCAAACCAAGACAGGGTCTCCCCATCAACACTATTTCACTTTTACTCAATCTGACTTTCCCACTACTGTTATTCTATAAAAAAAAATACAATAGGGGGAAAGGGAGGTCATTAAGGCAAAGTGAGAAAGACCGTTATAAAAAATAAATCTGCTTTCAGTTGCATCAATAATAATAATATAATAATACTCAATAAATCAAGTGTATTTCATTTGGTATTTATAGCGCAGAGTTTGCGTTGATAAGAAAGTGGTGGGAATGACTAGGAGAGATGTAGAATTCAAGCAGCAATACGGGGCTCACTTTTTTTGTAGTTCGAGAAACTGTGTGCCTATTATAATGGCGGCTTTTAAAATGTCCCACATTATGTAGGTTAATAAGAACCTGTGGCGTCTCCCGGTGTGGCTTCCTATTGGGCAGCGTGACCGGGACATTTAAAGTGAATAGAGATGCCGGCGTGCACTACGGAGGTAGGTATCCCGGGAAGCAGGGGGTCCCCAGAGCTGAAATTAACGGGGTTCGGCTCTGGAGACCCCTTGCTTCAATCCTGTAATAATATATTTTTTAAAAAGGAAAGCCGTATTGCTGCTTTCAGTACATCCGGTGATAATATGGGTCTTTTCCTGGGGACCCTTCAATCTGCAGCTAACACACGGAATAAAAAAAGGTGTCGAATAATATGTTAACACGAGGGTTTGAGTTCCACAGCTGCAAAGTTCTTCCCTTTAATAAACTTGGTGCGTTTTTATTTGCTTGGTGTATGAAATGACAGAATTTGACACGAGATCGCCACTGATACTGAGAAATGCAAAGTGAAAAAAATACAGTTTCACCCCAAAATGTCCTTGAGCTATAGGGGATTATTTCTCTAAGAGGGTAATTTAGTGTGTGTGGGGGGGGGGGGAGGGGAGGTGTGTGGGGCTGTGTGTGCGAGCGTGTGCGTGTGTGAGCGTGCGTGTGTGAGCGTGTGTGTGCGTGTGTGTGTGTGTGCGTGTGCGTGCGTGCGTGCGTGCGTGTGTGTGTGTGTGTGTGTGTGTGTGAGAATCTGGGACAATACTGGTGCAAGAAAGAGCATCAGGATTATCAAAGTAAAGAAAATTAAATTGCTTTCAATAAATTTAACTTTCTTGTTTTTTCTTTGAACTTTCTTTTAATCAAGTGTAGCCAAACCCCACATTGATTCATTGGCATTGGAAGTGTGTTGGTATCGGAAGAAAGGGCGGCACCTTAAAGGTTATGCACAAAGCTTCACATTGATTGTGGGGTGCGTACAGTCCATGATAAACTAACCATGGACGTTGTCAAAGAGTTTGCACCTGCCTTAGGAATAGTCCATGTAGGATGGGAATGTCGGCTTCAGATGACCTGTCCAAACCTCAAGAACTCCGACCATAAATGGCAGTTTTTGTGCATGACCTTTTGGGTGCTTCTCTTTTATTTCAATGTACCAGCCTTCCTGTTTTCGTAGTCAGTAGTGGGACTGGTTTGCGGGGATGCGTGGTGCGGGGATTTTTACAGGGCCGCCAACAGGGTGGGACAGAAGGTACTGCTGTCCCCGGCCCGATGAGTCAGGAGGCCCGCCCCCCCCGGCAGTCCAGTGTCAGATAAAACACGCTGACAAGCTATCTTAAGCCGAGCTCACGGTTATGGCGCCACCGCGCGCATTCCTGCAGCCGCTGCAATGTGTGCGCTAGCTGCAGGAGATCGGTCGCTGCGATCGGGGGCGTGGCGCACCAGCGTCACGGAGCTGGTTCGCCCTCATTGGCTGAACCAGCTCACGTGACACTGAGGTCACACTGCTGCAGCCCCAAGCCTCAATTTGAATTGTGGCAGCAAAATGTAGCAGAACTCCAATAGGTAATTAGGTAAGAGTCCCGGAAGTGCACGCGGACACAAGCGCGTGCACGTAGCGACGCCGCCACCATGAGCTCGGCCTTAATCGTAGTCTGCTTGGGAGAGCCAATCAGGGCCTTCCTCATGGGCGGGGCCTACCTGATATAAGCAGCTGCACAGGCGGGACAAAAATGTGTTTGAATGTTCCCCGCTGTGCCGGTGCTTCGGCTCCGTCCCCAGTACGTTCTCGCCTCGGTGTGCGCTGCACGAACAAGTACCGCCCCTCAATGGGGCTGGGCCCAGTGTGCACCTTCGCGCGCATTTCGCAGCTGCGCTCTACAACGTGTTTTACAAAAGACAGCAAAATTGTATTTACAACTTGCGATGGAGGGGTGGCCCCCCCCCCCCCCCGGCGGTTCATCCGGGGTGGCCCCCCCCCCCCCCCGGCGGTTCATCCAATGAGGGCGAGCCAGCCCCTGTTGTATTGGTATGGATTGTGTGAGGGGAGGGGGGATTGAGTGAGGGGAGGGGGGGATTGTGTGAGGGGAGGGGGGATTGTGTGAGGGGAGGGGGGATTGTGTGAGGGGAGGGGGGATTGAGTGAGGGGAGGGGGGATTGTGTGAGGGGAGGGGGGATTGAGTGAGGGGAGGGGGGATTGTGTGAGGGGAGGGGGGATTGAGTGAGGGGAGGGGGATTGAGTGAGGGGAGGGGGGATTGAGTGAGGGGAGGGGGGATTGTGTGAGGGGAGGGGGGATTGTGTGAGGGGAGGGGGGATTGTGTGAGGGGAGGGGGGATTGTGTGAGGGGAGGGGGGATTGTGTGAGGGGAGGGGGATTGTGTGAGGGGAGGGGGGATTGAGTGAGGGGAGGGGGATTGAGTGAGGGGAGGGGGATTGTGTGAGGGGAGGGGGGATTGTGTGAGGGAGGGGGGATTGTGTGAGGGAGGGGGATTGTGTGAGGGGAGGGGGGATTGAGTGAGGGGAGGGGGGATTGAGTGAGGGGAGGGGGATTGAGTGAGGGGAGGGGGATTGAGTGAGGGGAGGGGGATTGTGTGAGGGGAGGGGGATTGTGTGAGGGGAGGGGGATTGTGTGAGGGGAGGGGGATTGAGTGAGGGGAGGGGGGATTGTGTGAGGGGAGGGGGGATTGAGTGAGGGGAGGGGGGATTGTGTGAGGGGAGGGGGGATTGAGTGAGGGGAGGGGGATTGAGTGAGGGGAGGGGGATTGTGTGAGGGGAGGGGGGATTGTGTGAGGGGAGGGGGGATTGAGTGAGGGGAGGGGGGATTGTGTGAGGGGAGGGGGGATTGAGTGAGGGGAGGGGGGATTGTGTGAGGGGAGGGGGGATTGAGTGAGGGGAGGGGGATTGAGTGAGGGAGGGGGGATTGAGTGAGGGGAGGGGGGGATTGAGTGAGGGGAGGGGGATTGAGTGAGGGGAGGGGGGTTGTGTGAGGGGAGGGGGGATTGAGTGAGGGGAGGGGGGATTGTGTGAGGGGAGGGGGGATTGTGTGAGGGGAGGGGGGATTGAGTGAGGGGAGGGGGATTGTGTGAGGGGAGGGGGGATTGTGTGAGGGGAGGGGGGATTGTGTGAGGGGAGGGGGGATTGTGTGAGGGGAGGGGGGATTGTGTGAGGGGAGGGGGGATTGAGTGAGGGGAGGGGGGATTGAGTGAGGGGAGGGGGGATTGTGTGAGGGGAGGGGGGATTGAGTGAGGGGAGGGGGGATTGAGTGAGGGGAGGGGGGATTGTGTGAGGGGAGGGGGGATTGAGTGAGGGGAGGGGGGATTGAGTGAGGGGAGGGGGGGATTGTGTGAGGGGAGGGGGGATTGAGTGAGGGGAGGGGGGATTGTGTGAGGGGAGGGGGGGATTGTGTGAGGGGAGGGGGGATTGAGTGAGGGGAGGGGGATTGTGTGAGGGGAGGGGGGATTGTGTGAGGGGAGGGGGGATTGTGTGAGGGGAGGGGGGATTGTGTGAGGGGAGGGGGGATTGTGTGAGGGGAGGGGGATTGTGTGAGGGGAGGGGGATTGAGTGAGGTGAGGGGAGATTGAGTGAGGGGAGGGGGATTGTGTGAGGGGAGGGGGATTGTGTGAGGGGAGGGGGGATTGTGTGAGGGGAGGGGGGATTGTGTGAGGGGAGGGGGGATTGTGTGAGGGGAGGGGGATTGTGTGAGGGGAGGGGGGATTGAGTGAGGGGAGGGGGATTGAGTGAGGGGAGGGGGATTGAGTGAGGGGAGGGGGATTGTGTGAGGGGAGGGGGGATTGTGTGAGGGGAGGGGGATTGTGTGAGGGGAGGGGGGGATTGAGTGAGGGGAGGGGGGTTGAGTGAGGGGAGGGGTTGTGTGAGGGGAGGGGGGATTGAGTGAGGGGATTGGGGATTGTGTGAGGGGAGGGGGGATTGTGTGAGGGGAGGTGGGATTGAGTGAGGGGAGGGGGATTGTGTGAGGGGTGGGGGGATTGTGTGAGGGGAGGGGGGATTGTGTGAGGGGAGGGGGGATTGTGTGAGGGGAGGGGGGATTGTGTGAGGGGAGGGGGGATTGAGTGAGGGGAGGGGGGATTGAGTGAGGGGAGGGGGGATTGAGTGAGGGGAGGGGGGATTGAGTGAGGGGAGGGGGGATTGTGTGAGGGAGGGGGGATTGAGTGAGGGGAGGGGGGATTGAGTGAGGGGAGGGGGGATTGTGTGAGGGGAGGGGGGATTGTGTGAGGGAGGGGGGATTGAGTGAGGGGAGGGGGGATTGTGTGAGGGGAGGGGGGATTGTGTGAGGGGAGGGGGGTTTGAGTGAGGGGAGGGGATTGTGTGAGGGGAGGGGGGATTGTGTGAGGGGAGGGGGGATTGTGTGAGGAGAGGGGGGATTGTGTGAGGGAGGGGGATTGTGTGAGGGGAGGGGGGATTGAGTGAGGGGAGGGGGATTGTGTGAGGGGAGGGGGGATTGTGTGAGGGGAGGGGGATTGAGTGAGGGGAGGGGGGATTGTGTGAGGGGAGGGGGATTGAGTGAGGGGAGGGGATTGAGTGAGGGATGGGGGTTGAGTGAGGGGAGGGGGGGATTGAGTGAGGGGAGGGGGGATTGAGTGAGGGGAGGGGGGATTGTGTGAGGGGAGGGGGGATTGTGTGAGGGGTGGGGGGATTGAGTGAGGGGAGGGGGATTGTGTGAGGGGAGGGGGGATTGAGTGAGGGGAGGGGGGATTGAGTGTGGGGAGGGGGGATTGTGTGAGGGGAGGGGGGATTGAGTGAGGGGAGGGGGATTGTGTGAGGGGAGGGGGGATTGTGTGAGGGGAGGGGGGGATTGTGTGAGGGGAGGGGGGATTGAGTGAGGGGAGGGGGATTGTGTGAGGGGAGGGGGATTGTGTGAGGGGAGGGGGATTGAGTGAGGGGAGGGGGGATTGTGTGAGGGGAGGGGGGATTGAGTGAGGGGAGGGGGATTGTGTGAGGGGAGGGGGGATTGTGTGAGGGGAGGGGGGATTGAGTGAGGGGAGGGGGATTGTGTGAGGGGAGGGGGGATTGTGTGAGGGGAGGGGGGATTGTGTGAGGGGAGGGGGGATTGAGTGAGGGGAGGGGGGGATTGTGTGAGGGGAGGGGGGATTGAGTGAGGGGAGGGGGATTGTGTGAGGGGAGGGGGGATTGTGTGAGGGGAGGGGGGATTGTGTGAGGGGAGGGGGATTGTGTGAGGGGAGGGGGGATTGAGTGAGGGGAGGGGGATTGAGTGAGGGATGGGGGATTGAGTGAGGGGAGGGGGGATTGTGTGAGGGGAGGGGGGATTGTGTGAGGGGAGGGGGGATTGTGTGAGGGGAGGGGGGATTGTGTGAGGGGAGGGGGGATTGAGTGGGGGAGGGGGATTGAGTGAGGGGAGGGGATTGAGTGAGAGTTGGGTAATTGATGGAGGGGATGAGGGAGGAAGAGGGAGTGAGACGGAGGGGAGAGAAATACATGGGAAGTTGGGGTGAAATAGATGGGTCTCGTGAAGTGTTAAATGGTGGGGGTGGGGGACTCGCAAGACCGCCGGGGGGGGGGGGGTGTTTCCCGGACGTACTTCTAGTCCTGGGCCCCGGGAAACCTGTCAACGGCCCTGGATGTGCGGTGCAGGTGTGCGGGGCAGGTGTGCGGGGCAGGTTGTGCGGTGCAGGTGTGCGGTGCAGGTGTGCGGTGCAGGTGTGCGGCCCTGGATGTGCGGGGCAGGTGTGCAGCCCTGGATGTGCGGGGCAGGTGTGCGGGGCAGGTGTGCGGGGCAGGTGTGCGGGGCAGGTGTGCGGCCCTGGATGTGTGGTGCAGGGTGTGCGGGGCAGGTGTGCGGTGCAGGTGTGCGGCCCTGGATGTGCGGGGCAGGTGTGCAGGGCAGGTGTGCGGGGCAGGTGTGCGGCCCTGGATGTGCGGTGCATTTGTGCGGTGCAGGTGTGCGGCCCTGGATGTGCGGGGCAGGTGTGCGGTGCAGGTGTGCGGCTCTGGATGTGCGGGGCAGGTGTGCGGCCCTGGATGTGCGGTGCATTTGTGCGGTGCAGGTGTGCAGCCCTGGAAGTGCGGTGCAGGTGTGCGGCCCTGGATGTGTGGTGCAGGGTGTGCGGGGCAGGTGTGCGGTGCAGGTGTGCGGCCCTGGATGTGCGGGGCAGGTGTGCAGGGCAGGTGTGCGGGGCAGGTGTGCAGCCCTGGAAGTACGGTGCATTTGTGCGGTGCAGGTGTGCGGCCCTGGATGTGCGGTGCAGGTGTGCGGCCCTGGATGTGCGGGGCAGGTGTGCAGGGCAGGTGTGCGGTGCAGGTGTGCAGCCCTGGAAGTGCGGTGCAGGTGTGCGGCCCTGGATGTGCGGGGCAGGTGTGCGGCCCTGGATGTGCGGGGCAGGTGTGCAGGGCAGGTGTGCGGTGCAGGTGTGCGGGGGCAGGTGTGCGGCCCCTGGATGTGCGGGGCAGGTGTGCGGTGCAGGTGTGCAGCCCTGGATGTGCGGGGCAGGTGTGCGGTGCAGGTGTGCAGCCCTGGATGTGCGGGGCAGGTGTGCAGGGCAGGTGTGCGGTGCAGGTGTGCGGGCAGGTGTGCGGCCCTGGATGTGCGGTGCATTTGTGCGGTGCAGGTGTGCGGCCCTGGATGTGCGGTGCAGGTGTGCGGCCCTGGAAGTGCGGGGCAGGTGTGCGGGCAGGTGTGCGGCCTGGAAGTGCGGGGCAGGTGTGCGGTGCAGGTGTGCAGCCCTGGATGTGCGGGGCAGGTGTGCGGCCCTGAAGTGCGGGGCAGGTGTGCGGGCAGGTGTGCGGCCCTGGAAGTGCGGGGCAGGTGTGCGGGGGCAGGGTGTGCGGTGCAGGTGTGCGGCCCTGGAAGTGCGGTGCAGGTGTGCGGGGCAGGTGTGCGGCCCTGGATGTGCGGTGCAGGTGTGCGGCCCTGGAAGTGCGGTGCAGGTGTGCGGGGCAGGTGTGCGGCCC